>NW_010250868.1:0-205 GCF_000690775.1 Eurypyga helias
GTAAGGTCAAGGGACCTGCACGAGATATCCAGGTCCTAGGAGTAAAATGGCAAGATGGGTGTCGCCAGATCCCGATGAACGTGATCAACAAAATCACAGCGATGTCCCCAGCAACGAGCAAAAAGGAAACACAAGCTTTCCTAGGCGTTGTGGGTTTCTGGCGGATGCATATTCCAAATTACAGCCAAATTGTCAGCCCTCTCTA
>NW_010250868.1:434-1469 GCF_000690775.1 Eurypyga helias
ATGTGAGGTTCACTGCACTCCAAACAAAGAAGAAATACTGGCAGCTTATCAGGAAGTTAGATCTGCCTCAGAAGTGGTTGGAACTGAAGCACAGCTCCTTCTGGCAATTCGACTACCCGTGCTGGGCTGGGTGTTCAAAGCTAGAGTCTCTTCTACTCATGATGTCACTGATGCTACATGGAGTAAGTGGATTGCCCTGATCACACAATGATCCCGCACAGGGAATCCCAGTCGCCCAGGAATCTTAGACGTGATCATGGACTGGCTGGAGGGGAAAGATTTTGGAACGTCACCAGAGGAGGAAGCGACTCGGGCTAAAGAAGCCCCTTTATACAGTTACCAGAAAATGAAAAGCAATATGTCCTGTATACTGATGAGTCCTACTGCATTGTAAGGAAATGTGGGAGGACGTAAACGAGACACTATAAGGCTGTTAATCCTGTACAGCTGCTGGTCATCAAGCTGTGATGTGGGAGGAGCTGGACAAGATAACATCAGTCTGTCAGTCACATGGAGCAGCTGGTCCTTGGGCCGTGGAGACTTGAAGGAGAAGAAGCGAAAGAAGAAGAAGAGGAGAAAGAAGAGAAAAAAAAGAGACAGAAGAACAGAAAGAAGAAATGTCCTTGATTCAGCCTGGGAGTTAAATGCCTTTACCGTGGCTGCTAGGAAGCTGTGTTCCTGGATGCAGAAAGCAGCACTGATAAGTCCTTAGCTGGCACTGGGGAATGCCTGCACCAGATTCAAGGTCTTTCTCCGCTTCTGATCCTGCAGCTGTGTTCCCAGCTCTTGCTGTCTCGCTACAGGCAGTGCAGGAGACACACAGTTCAGGCACCTGACCCAAACTGACCAAAGAAGTATTTAATTCCATAGTACGTCATGCTCAGGGCAGAGGTGAGGAAGGGGTCTGGTCGGCATTACTCTCTCTCTCTCTCGTTCACTGCCGTACACCTGCTTATCATCACTGTGAAACCTGCGTTAGCTGCTTTGCTAACTCCTGTGCTGACTCCTGAATGAGGGAGTTGGTGGGTTTGTTTA
>NW_010250869.1:0-10684 GCF_000690775.1 Eurypyga helias
GCCGGCACCAGCACCGGGGCGGCTGCCGGGCCCTGCCGCCCGCGCGTTCCCAGGTTCAGATTCGTGACACGGACCGAAACAAACTCGTTCCTTAAGTAAATCAAGACAAATCCCACCAAAAAGTGATTACCAGTAGCACGCCTAATGGTCTTCCCTTCATCGCTCCGGAAACTAAATAAGCATCTTAAAAAGTATAAAGAGATTATAACGTAAACCCGGCGTAAAGGCACTCTGCGCTACGGGAATTTTCAGCGAGTCATTTGACGAGGTCGCTTCTTACCGTCATTGTTCGTAGCAGGTTGGAGAAGGAAAAACAACGTCATGTGCTGCTGAGCAGGGGCACCCTCCCCCTCCCGCTCCCCCGCTCCCTTTCGGGGGCAAGAGCTTCACCCACCCCCATACCTCTTCCGCGGGAAAGAGAGAAGGCGTCTTCCTCGGGTCTCCCACAGCTTTTCCTCTACGCATGCAGGTACCGAGGCGGGAGCTGGACCTGGCCAACACGGATATCAAAAGCTCCTCACACTTACTGGGTCGTTGGCTCTGTTGATCCAGGCGGTCATGGCGGGGCTGAGGCCGTGTTGGTGCTAAGGCTGTGACTGTGCTGAAGCCATGTAGGCCGTGTCAGTGCTAAGGCCCTGTCAGCGTTGAGGCTGTGTCAGCCGCTGTGTAGGCCGCGTCGGTGATGAGGCCGCGTCAGCATTGAGGCCGTGTAGGCCGTGTCGGTGCTGAGTGAGGCCGTGGCAGTGCTGAGGCCGTGAGGGCCGTGGTAGTGCTGAGGCCGTAAAGGCCGTGGCAGTATTGAGGCCGTGTAGGCCGTGTCGGTGCTGAGTGAGGCTGTGGCAGTACTGAGGCCATGAGGGCCGTGTCAGCGCTGAGGCCGTGTAGGTCGTGTCGGTGCTGAGTGAGGCTGTGGCAGTGCTGAGGCCATGAGGGCCTCTACAGCCACAGAAGTGTTTGAGGCTTCTCCGGAAGAAGCCTGAAACTCTTGCGCATCATGTCATTCACGTCTGGCCTACTCACTGTCTCTTGGGTTTAGGGGAAAGCACCTTTTCGGGAGAAGGGACCGTTTGGGGATGGAGAGGCGTCACCCAGCTCCCGTGCAGCCGGGCCCGCGCAGGCACGCTCAGAGGGGCCAGCAGTCAGGGAGGTGACGCTGTCCCGTCCTTTCAACTGAAAACTGCGTTGAAAAGCTGATAGCATGTGGCGGTGCGGTATAATACATTCCCTGTTCCTCTCCGTGGTCTTCCATAAAGTTAAAAATAGCAAGTGGAAATAGTGCTTAAAAAAACTGCAGCAGCACATGCCCCAAGTACACCATCACCGAATTTGCTCATTTTATGATCGTTCTATTTTTAATGTCCGTTTCTCTGTGAAAAAAAAAAAAAACAAAACCAACCTACACAGAGGTATCCTCCCAAGTTACTACATGTAATCAGTTTCAGTTTTCTCTCGCAGTATGTTGACAGACCAGAGAGTAAACAGCCTAGAAACACTCACCCCCAAGCCTGTTTTTCTGCACACACCGTTTAACAGCGTCCCCTCAGCCCGGCAGCCAAGCGCCCCGGCGTAGAGCGAGCTCACCTGGAACTCCCCTCGCTTTCAAAGATTTAAGTTCTCCAAGATTTAGGGGCAGGAGAAACTCATTCTGAGAGCAACTGCCAACAGCCTCACTGCTCCCCCTAGAAACTTGTTTCAGTTTCTCGTTGAGCAGAAATCAGATTGCAAAGCTTCCGAGCATGAAAAGCGTGTAAAGAATATCGTGGGGACGGGGTAGGGCAATCAGAGAAACGCCGCAGTCCTTTAAAACATATTAGCAAGGGGGGGCACAGGCGTAGGTAGGCGGTTGAATGTTACGTTCCGGTCCCTCCCTAGCACGTGCCGCCCGCTGAAGGCACAGGACCAGCTGCCGGGGTCCCATAAAGCATCCTCAGGCCGAGGCCTGTGAAATCAGCCGGCTTACTCCTGTAAATAAACGTGTGCCGGGAGTCTCCCAGCATTTTACGGCATTAGAAGGAAGAGAATCCGCCAATGGCACTTTCACAGAACGGGGAGAATTACGGACGCCCTCCAACTCCTCAGAGCCACAGGAAACGGGGAGTTCGGAACGACATGCGGCAGGGGTTTCACCGCTCCGAGGTGGGAATTCACGCTTTGACTACTCCCCAGAGAGAAAGTCGTAACTCCCCGAGTTATCAACAAGCACTTTGCTGCTCTGTAGGAGAGTGAGGCAACAGCGACGCGGAAGTCTTCATGATTAACCCTACTGGTAACACCTTATTGAAATATCCCAGAGATGACAGGGATGAAAATTCACTCGTAGCCAAACAACCCTTTGTGTGCTGTTGGGCTGCAGTAATCCATCCAATGCAGGCAGCCACTTGGCTCACAGATTAGTAAGAATTTGCATGAGTGGCTGAGAATTTCCGCGGCAGTTGCAGAGCGGGGATATGCATACCAGCAAAACCCCAACGCGTTGCTACACTTTACCTAACTAGGTAAACTTTTGAGGTGGGGAGAGCTTGCGCGGAGCTGAGCAAGTCGCTGCATATGACAGGCGTAATTGCGCAGAGATAAGTAAACGTGCTGGGTAAGAAGGACGGCCCGGAGATTACCGGGCGGCATTTACATCTGGTTTGCACCATCAGTATTACAAGATGCAAATGACTTCGTATTGTATGAACACACAAAGGGAGACTTGGAAGAGCCAGCATCTGTGTTAAAAGGCAGGTATGGTGAAATGCGATCTCCTCGTCGCTTCCGAAGGTGGAAGGTGACGTCTCACGCCGCAGAGTCCCTGCGCGCGCCGTGTGCAGCCAGGCCTTTGCCCACAAGGCCCCAGCAACCTCTGCCTTGTTTCCGACAACCCGGCCCCGGGACCTGCTTTGTCCGAGAGCTGCTAACGCTGAGGGCTCTGCACAGAAAGCTCGGAGCAACCCATCCCACTGGAGAAAAGCTCCGTTGAGTGCATCTGCTTCCTCACCTGCTCAGCACCGCACAAGGTGCATCAGTCTCGAGGGAAAGCACCCGTGCGTGTGCTGTGCCCTCCAGCTGCCTGCTTCCAAAAGGCATTTTTTGGCTTTGATGAGAGAACTTGCAGCTCCCAAGGAAATTCTGCACAGATGTACCCAAACCTCAACTCCTCATCTTGCAGCCTCTTCCTTTTGCTTCTAGTTGGGCAAGGAGAGATGTGAAACTGCACCAGAAGCCCCAGCTCATGCCTGGAGTAGCTGCCCTTCAGGCTCGGGATGCCAGCCCACGCTGGGCTAGGCATCGTGCTTTGTCCCGGGATTGGTGGGAAGCGGCTGTGAAATCACACGACCCCGCCACACACTCACGTTTTATTCATCTCTGAACGTCTTTTCAGCCAAATGGAGAAGCAGCGAAAAAGGCAAATGGTTTCTTTTTCTTTTGCAACTGAAAGTTTTACTCAAAGTTTCTCAAAAATTGGGCAGCGATGGCAGCACACGAGACCGAGAGGGTGAAGTGGCTGAAAGGGCATGGACGATAATCATGTGCCGTACGCTAAAGGGAAGCAATACTGCTATTTTTAGAAGGCATGGTACACCAAGGTGCAGCACGCTGAAATAGCGAGAGCGCGCCGAGTTTGGTTAGTGTCAGGAAGCAGTAGGCTCGTCTCAGAAAGAACAACCGATTTCAGCTGAAAAGCGAAAAGCGTTAGAAATACAAGCGCTACAAGGAGCCACCCTGTGGCACCAGCCAGCTAAGGGAACGGAGGGCGAGCCAGGGGAGACCGTCCTGTGGGCTGGGAGGGGGGGTTGGGGGGCAGTTTCTTTGAAACTCAAGCCAGCTGGAGTGAGAAAAGCTGGAACTGGCCCAAACAGCCACTTCTGTGGCAGGGAGCTCCCTATGTGAGGAGCTGAACCAGAAGGGCAGAGTGGCTGCGTGCTCCGGCAGCTCCTGCCCACACACCGCTCACCTGCCAGGCACCGTAGGGGCAAAGCTGCCTGAGGGATGACAGCGTTCCCCACCGTCTCACCCTCGGGAACCCTACGACAAGAATTAAAACGACCCTCCGTGTACTCCATGGAAGTTTTTGGATGCAGTAACATCTCTCGGAAGAAAGGTAACAAAACCACAGCTCTCTCCAGGCTGACTTAAGGACACGACCCAAGACTTTAAAGGGGAAGTAGGTGGAAGTGCCCCCCCCAAGACAGCGCAGTGTGACTCGTCGCTGTGGGCCGTGTGGGTACCCACGCAGCTGCGGGCAGCTGCCCCGAACCTGCCTGCGCTCTGCGGCACAGATGCAATACACAACCCGCCCTCCTTCCCAAAGAGACTTGCCACTGAGTTTACCGAAGGAAGAGGCAGGCTGCCTCAGCTTTCCATCTAAATTCTGATTTAGAGCCAGTGCCCGACTGCTCACCTCAGCCCCCCAGACCCTGTTACTACTGGGGACAAGGCACTCGCTTGGACAGACCACCTCTCCCATCGGGAAGAATAGAGAGTTCTTACAAAACTGGAGCCACGCCAGGGAGCTGACCGACTCCACAGCATCCCTGCTCGTGAGGACGCTTGCTCCATGGACTGAGAGTTTCCCGGTGGGTTTTGTTTTCAGCGTGCAGAGGCAGCATTAAGGACTCCCATTCCCATCTTTGGCTGCTCAGTAAAGCATGCCTCTTCTTCTGTGGAGAGAGAGACACAGCTATCACCCTGCCAACAACTTCTGACCTTTGTCCCTAATACATGGAAGGCGCCGCATCTAGGAATGAAGTCACGCACCCGACGAAACTATCAGCTGACATAAAAACACGGCAACTCATCTGCTTAGCAATACAAGCTGCCACCAGCATCACTTCCTTCACAGAGTTCAGTTCACGGGCTCCACCCTGACTCAGAGCCGCCTGCGAAGTTGGATCTGACTCGCCGAGAGGTCACGTCTCCTCACCGTGAGCAGGACTTTCCACGGCGGCTGGATTTCCCGGGAACTTCCCAGCGCGCAGCCCGGGGGAGGCCGGGAGGGCAATGCCGCCGTGGTCAGAGGGTCCACCTGCCAAGGGAGCGAGGCGCCGGCTTCCAGCTTTCCTTCAAGGCAGGTTTTTCAGAGCCAGTACTGAATCCCTTGTTCCTGCCCTGGATCAGGGAGTGAGAGTGCTCTGTCACCACTGTTTCCTGGGTTTGCGCGTGCAAGGAGCACCCGGGTGCGACATTCTCGGGTACGGTCAGAAATACCTATGCACACAGTCATTATTTGTTTTAAAATAGGAGGCAATTTAAGACACACACTTACACTATCCCTGAAAAATACTTATAAACTTATTACTTTTGCTACTCCTGGAGAAAAAGATGAGTTCAAAATTCTTTCTTGAAACTACCACACTACAAATGCAGTAAAACTCCTTAAATGTGTTCAGTTTCATAACTTTACCATCTATTTCTTTTCCTAATTGCTTAATGAAATTGCAAGTCAGCAGCTACAAAAATCCATTCACTTAGATAGTTACGTTAGATGTGGTTTCTCTCTGATTCTTTTTCTATTCTGAAAGGGCATCAACTAATAGGATGATACCGTTTTTCTCATTAAACTCCGGTCCGCTCCCCTCCCTGCTTGGTAAACTAGGAAGAGGACTGAGAGGGATCTGAAGAGACCATCTGGTCGCCCCTGGCCGCACAAAGACAGGATAAAGTAGCCCCAGACAATCCCCAACAGATGTTTGTCTAACCTGTTCTTAGAAACCCTCCGTGAAGCAGATACCCCAACTTCCTAAGTAGCTTGTTCTGGTATTTCACCATGACGATTTAAAAGTTGTTGTTGCATCTCCCCCCACTCTCCTAATACCCAATTTAAATCCTCCTCCCACCCATCTAATATCCAGAGACATTTTCCTTCTGTACAGACCCGATTCATCCCATCTTTCCCCCCACATTCAGAAACAGTCGGCCAAACTTCATACATTGGAAAATTTATCCGATTCCCTCTTAAAATTATTTTTCAGGCTCATCAACTTCCCTTCCCTCACCACTTCCTTTTATATTCTGCATCTCTTTATTTTTTCTTGCCCCATCCTGCACTTCATTTCTCAGCACCGAGCATGAAACCGAAGGCAGTACTGCAGTCGAGGCCTCACCGGCACTGAGCAGTCTCGTCTTTACCTCTCTCTCTATGACTTACATATGCCACCTATTGATAAATCCTAAGAGAGCATTGCATTTTGCAAAAGCCTTGCATCGTCCGTCGCTGTTTGCTCAGTGATTCTCTACAAACCCCCTATAACCATCTACCTCGATTTCCCCAAGAAGCTGACATATTTTTTAACTGTGTTTCACTTTTGCATGTATTAAGTCTGTTTTGATTTTTGAACCCATCACCCGTGGTGGTCACTGGCCTCCTGGCTTGGTGTAATCGAGAGATGTCATAAACGTGCTCTGCATTGCATCAATCTGCGCTATTCTTTGTGTTTTCTTACACTGGATGTACCGCAGAAGGACCTTGGTGCCTTACAGCAATCGGTGACATCTCTTCCATCTCTTTCCCGCCCTGTCTTGTCCTTTCTCCCTCCAGAAGGGCATGCATGGGAAGTTTGGTTTCAGAAGGATATAGGGAC
The DNA here is from genome assembly GCF_000690775.1 of Eurypyga helias. Taxonomy (NCBI): domain Eukaryota; kingdom Metazoa; phylum Chordata; class Aves; order Eurypygiformes; family Eurypygidae; genus Eurypyga; species Eurypyga helias. Next base: position 6,564 of record NW_010250869.1, read on the forward strand.
ATACATAAAAATCACCGCACGTTTATACAGAGAATAAGTAAACCAAACTGTTCTTCCCCCTATTTCAGACCCACCCCTGAGAAAATGGTCTCATACATCGTTAAGTTTAAAGCTTACGGAAGAGTCCTGCAGCAACAGTCGCAAAGGAGCCAGCTGTGGTCCTCATTTCACTGGCACCGAACGCTCTAAAAGGGCCAAAAATTCCAAATATGAATCAATACTCAATGGAAACAGCGTGATGTGGAGGAGAAGGGTAACACGCAGTTCTAACTCACACCTTAGCCTGCATTAGTTATTGCGGGTACTGGGACATTCAAACAGTGTGAGATACGTTTAGCAAACATGTGAGGGCTTAAACTTCCTTGTACGACCTTCCCGGTTTCTCGCCATCCAGCCAAACACGTAATCCTTGTGCAGCACTCCACTGCAAGAAAAGGAACAACTGCCTGGCCAAGTTGAGTTTGATAACTGAAGTATTTAAAACAATACAGCATTCATTAAACCTCACAAATAGTAAATTTAAAAGTGACTTTAACAACATGTATCATAGAATCATAGAATCACAGAGTGGTTTGGGTTGGAAAGGACCTTAAAGATCATCCAGTTCCAACCCCCCTGCCATGGGCAGAGGCACCTTCCACTAGACCAGGTTGCTCAAAGCCACATCCAGCCTGGCCTTGAAGACATCCAGGGATGGGGCATCCACAGTTTCCCTGGGTAACCTGTTCCAGTGATCCACCACCCTCTCCGGGAAGAATTTCTTCCTGATATCCAATCTAAACCTCCCCACTTTCAATTTAAACCCATTACCCCTTGTACTGTCACTACAGGCCCTTGTAAAAAGTCCCCCCCAGCTTCCTTGTAGCCCCTTCAGGTACTGGAAGGCTGCAATAAGGTCTCATGTACCTTGACAATACCACGTCACAGATAGAGGAACAGTTCGCTTCATGCGTACCGTGTGCAGGAGACACGCATGATCCAATTCCACGAGGTGCCGCCCGGTTGTCATTCGTGCTGACGTGATTTGAAAGTAGAGGTGTCCCATGCCACCAAGTGAATAAATAAATTTAGAACCACCATGGGTCAGTGTTAAAAACACCACCACCAGCAGTAGGCACCTCATTCCGCAACCCTCCATCCTGCACCTTTCCTCTCTTGCCTAAATATCTCCGATTTGTCCTACCCTGGAAGAGGAACAGCTCTGCAGCGCTGAGGGAACTCCTCCGGCAACCCGCCAGAAGCTCACCTTTCCTACGCACGCGGTCGTTTCTACCTGGGGTATCACAAGCAACTTCCACAATCGTCCTATTTACCTGCCTGTTCTTGGCAGACGAACACAACTCGCTCACCTCGGTTAAGGCAGTAAGAGCTCGTGTCTTCACCCTGCGGTCGCAGAGGAGGGAGGGGATGTGCGCTGCCTCCCTAACGCCGCAGGTCCCGTGACGTAGCTGCTCACTTCAGCAGCGCTGCGCCCAACGGCACAACTGTTCAGCAATGGACCCATTGTTTTCTCTCTTAAAAAACGCAAGCCGGAACGCGCCGTGTTTTTCCCACTGAGAGCACAGATTGTATCGCGGCTTCTGAGGCGGCAGGGTCTTACCCGCCACTTGTCTACAGCTTCACAGAAACGCTGTAAAACAGTTGCTAGAAGATAAAGACAACAGAGACCGTGTTAGCACTAATATTCATCATTTAATCTTTGGCCTAGTAGGTTACCAACGCGACTGTCGAGCCAGAACGCCGCACGTGCACTGGGGTGTGTGTTATTTAAATAAATAATATACCACACCCTGTGTCCACCTTGTGTTCTGTAGGGAAATCTGGAACTAGATAACCTTTAAAGTCCCTTCCAACCCAAACCATTCTATGATTCTATGAAATAAGAAATTTGGGCTAAAAAGCCCAAACACGATGGCAACCACGTTGATGCCAACTTCTTAGAAACCCACTTTAATGATGCATAAAAGCTGCTCGTTTTCTTTACAGGTAGGCTTAATTTTTTAAGTTACATTTGCTATGGCATGACCATCGTAGATTGGTGTGCTGTGTGATATAGAGGGAAACTCCCCAGAACATCAACGAATCGACGTGAGTCAAGGTAGATATTCTAATGCCTTGGACAAGTGACTACACCTCTGACGTGTGTAGCTTAGTCTGAAAGGCAGGGCAGTTCTCAGGGCCCGGGTGAAAGGGAACTGCAGCAGGACAGAGGGAGGAGCAGGAAAAGGCCCACTTCCACCTGGAGTTGCTTTTCATAAGCCTCCTTGCTACCAAACAGGCAATCCCAGTGCTTACAAGGGTCGCCCCATGGGAGCCTTGCTGACAAAGGCACAAATACACTGTTTATTCTTGATCCTGAAAAAAAGGAGAGCCTTCAGAGACATGAAGAGAGGGATCATCTGTTCGGTTCAACGCGCTGGAAAGACATCTTTCTGTCACAACTCTTTGCGCAGATTTAAGGCTAGCAAGCTGCAGGTTCCCAAACAGAAGGAGCAGCAGCAGTTGTCGCAATAGAAGGATCTAGGCCTTGGATTTTTTGTCGAGCAGAAAACATAATCACCCTCCGAGGTTCTCCAGCGCCCGAGACAGCAGCACATCTAACGCTTTATGCCGTCCCGGGTCTTTTTAACATGTTGATGCAAAGGCACAACGGTATCACAGGGGTTATCATTAAAGCTAGTAAGTCCTTCAACTTTCCTACCAACCCCCAGAAACAATCTTCTGAAAAACAAAGATACACACACGCAAGTACTGAAATGTGACAGGCAATACCTATTTTTAAACCCTCTCCGCTGTTCTTTCCCCTGGTCTAAAGGCCATAAAACCCCAGTAGCTCAAACTGCTGTAGGAAGTAAAAACCTGTTGTTCACCTCAAATCCCAAGTTTTACTGCACGTTTTTTCACCTCCTTTAAGAACGAAACCCCAGATTCAGCTTTTAGGAGAAGTGAGACTATTGCTTCACTGCCAACGGACAGAAGCGAAGGAGAACGACCCCGACCGAACGTGGGCCCTAAGGCGGTCGATGTGCCTTCCACACGTAGCGCTGCGCTCGGCACGCCGCAGCCCTAGCGCGCGCCGTGTAGTTTTGGCGAGATCGCGGCCTCGGTTTAGCGTAACACAATCAAGATAATTTTTACAAGGTCAGAAAGTTGGAAGAAGGGGAAACAAAATCCAGGCCAGTTGTGTCTGGATTCAATTAGGATTATGTGCTTTTCAGATGCTGCTTTTCTTCCTGTTCAGCAGTGTTTCAGTGTGTACGTACCGTCAGCGTGAACCTAAAGGTGCCCATCGCGTGCGGCACGATTCCCCGTCTGTTTCAACCCACCTAAACCCGGGATGCCCAGAGGTGAAAAAAAGGTGAAGAGGTGTTCAGCTGCGAGCGCTGCACTGGTTTCGCTCGGACTTTACGGCTTAGCCCTCTGCCTCCTCAGCGACCAACGCCCCAGCGGGGCCAAACGGCCCACGGGGCGCTCCGCCTGTCCCGACAGCAGACGGAAACTGAAGGGGCCACCCGGGCAAACGCCGACTGTGCCCGCTGTCGACTTTTGGGCGCTTCCTGGAGTTTTAAGAATTAGGGGAAAGCCAAAACGTTATTTGACCTTTGTCTAGTCTAGGCTGTGCCGGAATTAAAGGCAGCATCAGTGCAGAAGGCATGTGCAGGGGCGTACAACCCGGAGGGAGCCTTGCTGCCCCCCCAAGTAAAACACGGGAGGGTAACAATGGTTACTCGTTACTAACGTTGCAGAAGTATTTACGGACACTGCAGTGCGATTGTCAGAGCAGTGAAAAAGCAAAATGTTTACCTTCACTGCTTCTCTTCTGACCTGCGTTGTGACAGGTACAAAATTAAAGTGAATAGAAGGGGTTTTCCTCCGCTGCAGCAACTTCTTAACGTAAGAAGGTGGGATTATTTAGGAGATAGAACTACAGATCGTAAGAGGAGCATTCCAAATGATGAGACGCAGCGGATGCCGTGCTGCTTTCCGAAGCAGAATGGCGGTAGCGGCGCCCGGAGCCGGCGGGGTACCGGGGCCAGAAGCGCTCCGTCAGGGCAGGGGGTGCGGGGGGGACAGGCCGGGCTGCCCCTGCAGTGACCGCGAGAAGCGCAGCCCCGGCTCGC
>NW_010250870.1:0-231 GCF_000690775.1 Eurypyga helias
CTGGCCTCACCGTGGTCTGCACCACGAGCTGCAGGGAATCTCTGCTCCGTCGCATGGAGCACCTCCTCACCCTCCTCCAGTGACCTGGGTGTCTGCAGGATTCCCTCTCACACACTGTTCTCACTCACTCTGTCTGAAAAATCCCCTCTTCCATTTCTTTTCCTCCTTCTTAAACATTCTAATACAGACATGTTGTGACTGCAATTGACTCGGCCTTGGCCCGTTACAGAT
>NW_010250870.1:308-4203 GCF_000690775.1 Eurypyga helias
CATCCCCCACCCCGGCCTCCCTCCAAACCTTGCCACACAAACCCAATACAGTCACCTACTATTTCACTTCCTTGTTTTGGAACAGTGGGACATTGATGATGCATCCTTAGACAAATTAAGTCTGTTGCTTGGTCATTTTTTTTATAGCACTAGTCAGTAATTCCCTAAATTAATTTATGCAGTTGATTGTCTCTTCCACATACAGAACTTTACCCTTGTCCTTATGAAATGGTTTCTTTTGCATTCAGCATGGTATTGTCCCAACTAATCAAAAGCTTTCTGAATTGTTAATCTTATTTTCTGATGTTACTGAGACTTTCTGGCTTAGTGCCTCCTGCAAATTTAATTTGGGTTCATAGCTTGAGTCACTAATGCAAACACTGTATGAGAAAGTTCTATGGAATTTTACTCGATACTTCGTTTCATTGAAATATGAAGTCTGAGTGTGTTTTCTCCAAGTTTAGCATTCATCTAACCCTCTTTTTTGCCCCTCAGCTTTCTTACAATTGTGCTCTGTGGGACAGATCCTTGCTCAATTAAAGAAAAATTGCAGTGGTTGTTCCTTTCCTAACAAGGAATACATTACATTAATTGCTTTTGTCATTAATACAAAATCAAATTACATATGTCAAAGGTTGATGCAAGTTCAGTGGTTCAATGCTAATTTTGCTTATTTATTGGAATTTGGGTTAGGAAATGATGCTACAGTACAATGCTGCACTAACCCTTTTCTTATGACATCCTGAGCTACAGAAACTCTGCCTCCTCTAAGGAGGAAGAAGGGCACTTTGAAGATACAGCCAATTAGTGGTTTTCAGCTTGGTCAACAGGACTTAATTTCAGAAAGTCATCACAAAAAATAGTGAAATAAAAATTATTCTGAGGTTTGGAAAAAAGTATTTCCTGCTAGGTGGTCAATTCTTACATTCATAGAATGCCAGAAAAGCATTGTTAAATTCTCATGTTCTGTAAAAAGTTTCTGTAAAATAAAAGTGAAAATAAAAGTAAAAAAAATCTTTTTTATGAAATAACCAAATGACTACAGAAGTTTCATGCATCAGTTTATCAAAACTTTCCAATGAAGTAAATTGTGTTACACAAGTGATTTACTTGCTCTTTCTGTCTGTTGCTCATTTATTGTACCTGTGTAAAGGCTTGTGGATGTGTGGGCTTGTGTGGCTGTGCACACTTTTGGGAAGAAGACACAGCAACAAGCAGGCACTGGATTATGGCTTAGGGTCATGAAATAAAATAATGAGAAATATTCTGAAACAAGTCACTATTATGGAATTTTTCCCTTATTAGTTCTTTGTAAAATTAGCTTCGTAAAACTGCCAGAATGGAGGGGATTTTGTATGCATCCATATCTAGACTTAAATGAGGCTTCCATGATCTAGTATCCTAAATTTCATGTGTAATTCAAATCGGACTTTAAGAGTCCCAAGTCCCTTAAGAACACCTAGAGATGAGATAAGGATCAATGCTCTGTTGAACGCACAATCAAAGCTTTAATAAAGCTCAGTAAATAGTGGATTCTCTTCTTGAGTTTTACATACCTGGTGCTTGTGAAATTAGATTTGGTTTCATTTGCGTTAAGCAGCAAGAGTTATAATCGAGCAGAGGGGAGATTCTGATTTAGAAAAAGTAAAAAACCAATCACAATGTCATCAGTCTGGCAGAGGAGCAGGGGTCCAGGGAGGCTGTGAGATCTCTGTCCTGGTAGGTTTTCAAGACATGACTGGATGTTGCATGATCCTAAAGTCTCAGTCAGAATTCAGTGATGACGGAGGTGTGAGCTGGACAATGGACTAAAGACTTCCCCTTGTCTCTTCCAACTGTCCTCAGGAGTGGACTCACAGGAAGATCTGAAACTCAATCAATTAAAAAGTATACAAATCACTGCTTAATACTTGTGAAAAATATGTAGGAATTCAATAGGCTGGTATTTTTCATTATGACTGATAACTACCAATAAAGGTTTCCATAAATTTTAGTGTGTGTTCCCTCTGCTCCCACTGATATAATTCCATTTAAAATTTTCCAGGCATGAGGTCACCACTGCTGGTTGGACCAAATATAGGCAGCATACTCACCAAAAGCAAGTGATGAAGGAAAAAAAGCATAGGTAAACATTCATGAGGCTTTGAGCAACCTGGTGTAGTGGAAGGTGTCCCTGCCCATGGCAGGGGGGTTGGAACTAGATGATCTTTAAGGTCCCTTCCAACCCAAACCATTCTGTGATTCTAGCTGAAAAACATTTTCCAGACCATTCAAATAACAAACACATTGCATTGAGGAGAAATGGACAAGATTGCAAACTATTTTCTAAACAAAGCAGAGGCTAAATTCTTTATGAATAGGATTAATAATTGAATAGTCAGTAAACTTTATTTTTAATTTCCCTTCCCCATGATGCATTCCTGTGCTTATTAAGTAATTTCAGAATACAGGTTCCCAGGTGACCAACTTTTTTCACCCCTGACAAACCTTGAAACTTCGGAGGAGGGACAGACACAGCTCTTTCGGAGGCCAGATTCATTACCTATTTTTTGAATAACAACATTCCCTACTTTGCTGCTGTAGAGACATAGTTGGTGCTCATGTGGTGGATACCAACAGTGTGAAATACCTTTGACAGCCCAGGAGGAAGTACCATGAAGTGTAGCATAGCTGAGCAAGGAATGGGGGAAAAGCAGGTGAAGGAAATGTAAAAATGAAATGGTATTTTTAGCAAAAAATTCCTCCAGTTTCAGAAATAATACAAACACAGGAATACTCAAGGTTTCTTGATAGGAAAATAGAGTGGGAAGAGAACAGATAAAGATGCAGCAAATTCAAGACTAAAGAGATTGTTGCTATGCATTTGGATGTAAATATAAAATACAACTAAAAAAAAAAAAGCTCCTGAAACTTTCTTTCTGAAAAGTGAACTTTTTTGCCCAACCAAAAGGAACCCTAAGGCCTGCAGCATACTGTTTGACTTGGAAACTCTCATTTCACAGAACAAATGAGCTCTGTGGAACTTAAATAGATATCGTTACCTGAAATGAACATGTATCTGTGCATGAATTTTCAGGGACATTTGTATATCCATAGGAGACTGAAAAATAAAACATCTCAATTGTTGCATACAGCACAAAGCACTATTTGCCAGGGGCTCAGAATTGTAGGATTGGGGGGATACAGGAGAATGGTGTGGTTGCTGCCCATGCAGTGACACAGACATTTTGCTTGGTCAGGGTATGGTAGAAATAGGCTGAAGGGAGTTGGAAGCATTTAAGTAATGACATCTCACTGCTTCTGGCCGACCTGCTTACAGGCCAGGCGTCACCTCTCCTGTCATGCAGTTCAGCAGACATGCTCTCTGGAGAGGTGGCCATGATAGCTGTGGGTGGCTGGCTGCTCGGCTGCCTTGCAAATCCCCTTTTTCTATCACTCATGTTAGTGTGGATCTCTGAGAAGCTGCCCTTTACCTCCACCTCTGCCCTCCCCTCACACTCAATGCTTTACAGCCTTTCCTGGTGGTCTCGGTGCCCTCACAGGGGGATGGGCGGGAGCTCTGGGGGAGGAGGAGGTCGGGGGCTGCCCTGGGCAGTTCCTGCTGGTTCTGACCACTCCAGGGGCCGAGAGCCGAGCACAGCGCGGTCCTTCAGACACGGGGGCGGCTGCCCAAACGGCTGGCAGAAAGGGCCAGTGAAGACAGAAGAGCGAGGAACAGGAGGGGGAAGAGCAAGGAGGGGAAGGCAATGCCAAGCAGCACCCAGGGCCACAGCAGGTCTCTTGGTCTCTTCTCCCAAGTGACAAGTGACAGGACAAGAGGAAATGGTCTCAGGTTGTGCCAAGCCAGGTTGAGATTGGATAGTAGGAAAAATTTCTTCACTGAAGGGGTGGTGAG
>NW_010250870.1:4442-23027 GCF_000690775.1 Eurypyga helias
GACCAGAGAAACCGGTAAGTGGGGGGCCTGGAGGGAGGAGGGGAGGCTGTGCCCCTGGGGAGCCCTGGGGAGAATGGCGCTGGTGTGGGCTTTGTCTTTGTTTCTTACTACCCAAAACAATTTTAGATGTCAGTGAAGGAAGTATTTTCACCAAGTAAATCTTGACCTGCCTGCCACAGCAACCGGCAATCCTTGACTTCATCTGGACTAACAGGCTTTCTCATACTGTTTTTCTCTCATCCTGCTGAGGAGTGACTGGCAGGGCTGGCTGGTACTTTGGCCTCTGGCTAAGGTCTTAAATTTGCTATCACCTGTTGATAGACCCTAGTTTGTTGAAGATGTCCTGTGAGGCCTTCTGCACTGTTAGCTGTGGTTTAGAAAAACTGAAATGGGTGGTCTGCATAAGTGCCCTTCCCTCTTGTCTTCCTGGCGCTTTGGGACGTGATGAAGTTTGAATTCGTAGCATTGGAAGATAGTCCCTTCTTGGTACATTACCTGGCTATTAGTTGTCTTTCTAGTTAACCCGGGCACCACTCAGGTTCAAGAGAGGGGTGATGAAGATAGGGTCAGAATTGAACTGTGATTTTCTGTCAGGAGAATGGATGAAATGACAGATGGCAAACCCTACAGCTGGGTCTGCAGAGAGGGGCTGACAGCAATAGTATCTCTGACAGAATACTGTTGTAACCTCATTAGGCAGCTGTATTTTATATCAGCCTATAAATTAAAGCAATTCTGGTAAGTGATGCTAGATACTTCATAAATACTTCATCAATTAAAGACACCTTTGATGCCTCTAAGCCTAAATATTATACTTCATATAATTAAAAAGCTCATTTGTGACCTTTGAAATGGATAAGTCAAAATATCCTCATTCAATTAATAGATTTTATCATTATATCATTACATGTAAAATTACTGCGGGAAGATGTTTGCTCTGAGTTGTTCAAAGCTGTGTGCAGTAACAAGACCAAAAGCTTCCACCATCTTAGACAAAAACAGCTCTTGTGAGTCTGTTGTTTTCAGGCAAGGAGTGAAGTGCACAGGACAGGGTTTTATATGCAAAGCTGTCACACAGCTGAAAAAGATGAGGAATGAAATCACATGTCAATATTGTATGTGTTTGCATCAGAGTGCTTTCAAAGAACTGGTCTGGATGGCTTGAGCTGTGTGAAAGGATACTCAGCTATGTTCCTGGCATGATAAAGGCTAAGTGGCTATGAAAGAAAATACGATTATGTGGCTGAAGTCTAAACAAAGTGACAGCAGAGCAGTACTTCTGATGTAGTCATTAAGAATAAAAGAGTAAGAGGGAAATCTCTCTTGCTAGGAGCAAAAGAAGGTCAAGGTAGTTTAAAGAATGTCAGTTGTAGCAATGACTTTAAACAGAAGTCGTCTGCAGTGTAATTACTTTGCACTGTACTGAGGCTTGTAGTTTTTATTTTACACCTTAAGAGTACATATTATGAGAGTTATTTGCATTTAACAGTGCTCCAATTTGTCATTCAGAGATGACTGAAGTCAGGCTACCATAAATCTACTTTACAACAAATTCCTTCATGGACATGAGTAGTGTTAAAGGCTCCATCAGGTGTTACAAAAATTAAGTACCTCTTGTAGCAATGCATCTCTGAATGCTATTTTTATTTGCAGTGCTTTTTATTCAGCAAATGCCAGTTAAAAATTGCACTGCAGCTGCATGTGATTTTATTGCCGGAGCTCAGGAGTTCGTGTTGTATTATGATGCAGAACTTGCAGAAAGTAAAGTTTATTCAAACATCACACTTCTGCACTCCACTTTCTTTAAAACAGCAGCCTGAGGTTTGGGCAGCCTCAGTACTAAGAACAGGGTTATTCCTTGTCATGCTAAACATGTTACTGTGTGTTGCTCACACGTCTTGAAGTCAGGTGTCTGACCTCCTCAGCACATCATACTGTGATCTGCATGTAAAGTGCTCTTCTGACACCTTGGACATGCATTTTAAAGGGAACAAGAAACCACTTTTCTTTCCCATGCATTTTAAAGGGAACAGGAAACCACTTTTCTTTCCTATGTGTCTTCTGCTTCAGTAGTTCTTGCCTCTTCTGCCAGGCTCTATCCTCCTTTAAATATTTCCACATCTGGCTTTCGAATAGTTCAAGTTTTGGGTGTTTATTTTTCTGAGCCAGCCCTTTTAAAAAGGTTTGCTTGACTAAACTCCCTGTGCAGTGACCTGGGCAGATGAGTTTTATTTGTTGTTTACCAAATGATGAACATGCTACAGAGATTGTTACAGCTGATGAGTAACAGCCCTCACTATAGGGCTCTCTTCTTCAAATTCACATTAGGAGCTGAATATGAATCGGCATTGTTCCATGGACTTGCTGGATTCATGGATTTTTAAGGACAGAGGAGCTATTATTTTGTTCAGCATGTCTGGCTTCCTAGGGAAAATAAACCTCAGAATTTCACCAAATGATTCCTGTGTCAGGTCTTATGACATTTACTGGAACTGGGGCATATGTTACAGAAAAATACCCGCTTCTGTTTTTTAAAGATCAGGGTTATTCTCCATGGTCATTCCACCCAGGTAGTTGTTAAAACACTTCTCCATGAAAAGATGTCTGTGATATGCAATTTAAATTTTCCTCACTTGAAGTCACTCTTCCCCATGTACTTTTTTCAGACAGGTAAGTATCCAAAGTTTTCTTATGTAGACAGCACGGTCAGGGTCTAGTAAATTCTGGCCTTGTACATATTTCATACCAGCTGAAGAAGCTGACCTCTTGCATCTTAAAAAATGCTAAATTCCAAAGAAGTAAAATTTATGCCTGTTAAAAACACACAGAATTAACTTTGTAGAATGAAATGAGACGCTGATGTGTATTGCTTCAGTAGACTCATTTCATGAGAGTGATGGCTTGACAGTTTATATACCTTTGTACCAACCAATGCATGGCAGATACACGTCAGTGAAGTAGCACAGTTCAGTAGCTGGTGACTGACAAGTCAAGTTCCTGTTTGTTGAATTTCAAACTGCCTTCATTCTGAAAGGAATGGCTGTTGAATTACATGCTCTCTATTTCTGTCTTGTAAATGTCTGTAAAAAACATCTTGAAGAACTTGGAATCAGGACTGTAGCCTGGGGCATGCAGTTAAAGGACAGACAGTGCTAGAGGGGACAAGGCTTGTGGCAGAGGGGAGATTTGTTTCCCAGTGTAACTCTGGAAGGGGCAGATTCACTTGCTGGAGGAAATTTGACCCTTGGGGACTGGATGGCTTGATAAAAAACAGACGAGAGTGAATCCAGCAAGAAACCTGGGGGTTTCCTCCGGCAGCTGACTGGTGGGTCCTGAGGGCTCCTGAGGCAGAAGTAGCTCTTTGTGTAACAAGCTAGAGGATATCAAATCCCAGAAAGGAAAAGAATGGAGGATGGGAGGCTTGAAACTAAGAAGAGCCCAGAGAAGGAGGAGTACAGAAGATATGTCTGGTGTTCTGTTAGCTTTTAGTTTACTGTTCTATTTAAACAAACTTGAAAATTCAGTTTGTTTCCAGCCACAGGCAGCAAGACTACTGCTAAAGTTTGCCTTTAGCTGCAACACGAAAATTTGGGTGAAATTACCATAGCCTCTTGATAATGAAAGCTGCTTAACTTTTCACTATCACATGGATTTTTAATTTTCTTTTGAATTTATCAGGAAGTCAAAGGTGTGTATGTGAAAATTCTGCTCCTGTTGCACGTGGGTAAATCAGGAGCAAAGTGGACGTTCCAAACTGAATTAATGAGGACTTAGAAAACACAAAACCAAAGCCATGACCAGCTTTTAAAATAACACAAATTGAGGAAATGGGGAAATTATGTGGGACAATGGACTCGTGGGAGACTTTCAGTGTTTTAGGGATCATGCTACAGCTTCACCTTTTTTCTGAAGTCATAATCTTACAATAGGTGCCAAAGAAGGCCTGATGAATTTTGTGAATATCAGTGTCAACTGTAAAGGTCAGGAATGGGTCACAGAGGTAGGACTGTGAGCATATCGCAACTTAAGACTCCTTAGCTTTTCAAACTTGGAAATGTTCTTCTGTCTTAGGGGTTGTATATTTGTGTACTTGGCTGAACAGTGTGAAGCTGTGTTGGTGCTCTATATGTCACTCACACACTTGAAAATATTTCCTGCAGTAAACTTTACTGTTTCAGTGGACAAACTAAAAATGAGTTTGCAAGGTCTTACTGAAGTTGATGTAAACTGAAATGTGAACTAGTGTAACATCAGGCAATACACACGACCCATGTGGAATTGAGGACAGAGAATTGCATGTGTGGATGTGTGTGTTGGTGTCCAGGATGGGAGGAAGAATATTTTACAGAGTGTAAGAAGTTAGATCGCAGAAAATGAAGATCATTTTAGGTTGTCAGATTAGTGCTATGAGCAGGGACTTTCAGCATCTGTTTAGTGTATACATATTTGTAATGGCAACAGGTGACTCTATAGGACATTAGTTTCTTTTGATCTTTTCCTTCAAAATTACCTCAGTTGTTAAGAGAGGAAGAGGGCTTTTGGGCCAGACAGTCACCTTCTGTTTGTGCTGTGACACTGCACTTGAGTTTAACTGGAGTGGGAAGTTTTAAGTGGGTCTCCTATGTAAAACTGACTCAGAAATAAGCTAAGTGCAGAAACTGCAGTAATGAAAGTAATGTACATCCACTGGCATGTTCCAGAGACTCTTCACTGTGAGTGGGACATACTTTCTGGTACAGAGGAATCTGTAGATCTAGGATATAGACTTATCACCCTGGTTTTCTTCATCTGGGAGAGCATTCTCCTGCTCTTAGTTACTAAGCAGCATCTTTGTGTTATCAGATGAATTTTACATGCGGCACATGTGATCAGGTTTAAACCTAAGTCAGTGAAAGACCTTGGGACTTCTCACTATCCAAACTTTGTAGTTTTTTTTGGAAAGCACACAAACCCAAACATAAAATTAGAAACAGCATCCAATCATCTGTGTTGAGAAACCTGCCTTTTGCTACTATGTCAAACAGTGAAAAGTTGGAAAATGTCAGAATTACAGTAGCTTGTGCCATGTTAATTTGCTTGCCCAATGCATGTTATGTTAAGATATTGCCATATCATTCCATAGCAATGATAATCCTGGTTTTGGTTTTCTTTTTTTTTTTTTTAATTAATATAATTTTGCAAAAGAGAGAGGTGATATCAGTTCCACTAGCCCAACTGCAGTTTAAGGCAATTTCTTGAGTAAATGTGTAAACTCTCGTTCTTTGTTCATCCAGCATTAGGACTATTCCTCTCTGGTGGTATGAAAGGGGACTTCTCTGTACCAGAAGTCATGACCATGGAAGCCAGCAGGACGGTGTCTTTTGATATGTTTAATACATGATGTTTCATGCTTGCTTGCTCTTAATGTAGAAGTTTTCTCTTAAACCAGACTTAGCAAATACTGTCTCAGTTATGGTTCTGCTCCTCTAGATGAAGAATAACCAAAACCAGTAGGGGAAACAAGAAGGAAGGAGAGGAAGTTTTATGCAGCATGTGTTAAATTCAGGCGTGTAGTGAATAACAGTATGTAATTCTTAGTGCATATTTAAATTAATCTCTGGTGGAAATCTGAGTTTGTATGGGTATTGAATCTCTTGTAATTAATGGGATGTTAAATACAAACAAAAAGAATAAGCATAAACTGACAAAAAACCTCAGTTTTGATCAGCTTTGCTTTGGATTAACAAAACACATAGTATTTTCATCAATGGTAAAGTGTACTTCCAATTAAGTTAATTAGGGCTGTTAAGGCAGATAGGTAAAACATTCATTGGGAAATGAAGAACTAATGGACTACTTTCTGAAAGTTCATAATGTCAATAGAAAGGTTCTTTGTGTGACAATAGGAGGATTTCCAAATAGAAAGTGCCATGGTATTTCTGAGCCCAAAACTAGTTTCTCGGGATTTAATTCCACATGCAGCACCAGTCCATAAGCACAGCACGCTGCTCAAGAATTGAAAGACCTTTAAAAATTTCTGGCATCTGTTTCACAGCAGTGTGGTGGTCACTGGGTGACATGAGGTGTGTGACAGGGGGACAAGGTGCTGAGAACAGTCAGTGCAAGCACTGCCAGTGAGTTCTCATCAGCTGTACATACAAAGCTCAAAAGACTTTATATGTCAGTAAGTCCTTCAAGCTCATCTTGCCCACCTTCAAGCTCTCCAATTGCTTGAAAGGGCTGTAAGCCTTTAAATCGCCTGGATTTGTTGTGGTAGGTAACACCAATTTCTGCTGTGCATTTGGGCAGTTCTGGTTATTTACTTTTTAGAAGCTTTCTGATTATCTTTCAACCTGTGAAAGTCCTATTTTAAGTACCTAATTCTCCTACCGTTAAGGCTAATTTCACCTCAGTCTCTTTCCTGTTCTTAAAAAGTTCTTTTTCAGTTCTTAGGAGGAGAGTTTTTTCCCTCATGGCAGGACAGATCTTATTTTCTACACATTTCTGCTTATTCCTGTCCATTTTACTTCAAAGACTTTTGGTACCTATAGCCTCTCTGGAGCCTTTGTAGCAAAAAAGATTGTTTAAAAAAAAATAGTAATTTCATTAGCAAGTGGAGCAAAATATCCAAAAACATGGGATTTAAAACACAGCTGACTCAAAGGTGGCAATTCTGTTTTCATGAAAACCTTTTGAAGATTTGAAACTTATTTAATGCTGGAACAAATCCGTAACCTTTCTAAGGCTGTAGTGTTCATTTTTGAACTGAAAATGCTGGGTTTACAAATGTGCTTATGCTTTCTAGACAGTCTATGCAGGTTTATTGGTTTTGGCTGGGGTAGAGTCAGTTTTCTCACAGTGGCTCATACAATACTATGCTCTGGATTTGTGACCAAAACGCTTTTGATAACACACCAGTGTTTTAGCTGTTCTGAGCATTGCTTACACAGCGTCAAGGCCTTCTCTGTGTCTTCCTCTGCCCAGACAACAAGGTGGTTGGGGGTGCACAAGAAGCTGGGAGGGGACAGCTGACCCCAACTGACCAAATGACCAAAAAGATGTCAAAAACCATATGATGTCATGCTCAGCAGTAAAAGCTACGGGAAGAAGTAGGAAGGAGGGATGTTCAGAATTATGGTGTTTGTATTCCCAAGTAACTGTTATGCATGATGGAGCCCTGCTTTTCTGGAAATGCCCACTAATGGGAATTAGTGAAGGAGTTCCTTGTTTTGCATTTCTTGTGTGGACAGCTTTTGCTTTATGTATTATAAAAGACTTTATCTCAAACCGTAAATTTTCCCACTTTTGCCCTTCGATTCTCTCTCTCATTCTGCTGGAGGGGAGTAGCTAGCTAGCATGGGAGGTAATCCACAAGAGCAGATTTTACTTAACTGCCACAACAAATTCTATTGAAATTTATGTGGCTGTATGGAATTCTTTATTTCAATGAAACACTAGGGAAAAGTGTTTTTTGAATCTTCAAATTCATGATTTTAAAGCACTGCTTTACATACCTATTTGAAGTCCTTCTAGCTCATGACAATATCTAGAGAATGGGTCTCATTTTACATGACCTCTGTTTGATTTTTAAGCTCCTATTTAAAATGTTTTTTCTCAAGACAGATGCCTTGCAAGTTTGTTTTTCTGTTTCTTTCCAGTTCTTGTTGAGCAAGTTTTACCAGAAAAAAGCAGCTAACACTTCTGTCTTTGGCGCTTGAGGAGTGACTCTGAAGTGATGGGCCTGTCTTGGACAGCAGTTCTTTCTGTCTGAATTCATAGAAATGCCTCTTGGTATGAACTAATATAATCATGCAGGAACGGCAGTCCTAGTAACAGGCCAAGCTAACATAAATTCCCACAGTACAATTATGTAATTTAAAATATAACACTCGATATAAGATAATTGCATATAAGACAATAATATTTTAGGGTACCCACTTCTAACTGGTTTGCACCAGGCAGCTTAAGCTAAAGGCTCAAAATGAAAAGCCAAATTGAAGAGATTCAATTTATACCATTTTAAATTTCAGTGCTGGAGGCACTGAAGCAAGACTCCAGTGAAACAAAGATCCTCCCTGTAGTGCAGAATTCTCACCATGGAAATTACAGTTTCATTTTCATTGATTTTCTGTGACATCTGTGCATCTGTCTTATTAAGTGTTTTATCATTACTCATGCAAAGAACCTTCTCTTCCTTAGTTCCTGGCATTTAAGCAACCTTTCTCTTTTATTGTTTATAGCTCTACTTCTCAAACTCGACTAGATGATATTCTGATTCCTCTTTTTGATTGGTTGGTCGTTTTCCCCAGATCTATGCAGCCATTTTAAGTATATAGTCTGATAGGAGATGGATTGATATATAAGAAAGCTAGTCTCAATATTTTATTTTGTACCTCTCAAATGACAGACAAGCCTATTAAAGTATTGCTCCTCACTCCTCTGTGCTCCTCAAGCACCCTTGTAGAGGCTGGATAGCTGAATTGCAGTTTGCTTAAGCTGACATATCTATGCTGGCATCCAAAGAATTCAGGTTCTTCAGTGTCTCAGTCTGAAGCAAAAAAAAATCTAGCTTCCTCCAGGTGTGGTTGAGAGCTGAGTGCAATTCCAGTATCTGTGATATTCACCAGAAACAGATACACCCTAAAAATTGATTGCTGGTTTTGGTGGTGGGTTTTTTTTGGATTGGAATAAAAATTATATGTTAGAAAAAATATAATTTCTCAGTCAAATTTAATGTATTTTGCATATTTTAATCTATTTCAAACAAAAAATAAAGGGATGTCAGAGTGAAAGATTAATGTTTGATATTATATGGCTAATACACTGTGTAAAACCTACATTTTTACGTGAAAAATCTCCCTCATGTCATAAAAGTCACTTGACGGCATGAATAGTCAGCTCAGCTGAGAATTGAACATAGATATTTCAGACAATTTGTTTTACTTCTAATAAAGCAGACATCTGTTTAAGACTTGACTCCTCACCAATTAACTGTTGCTAGAAATTTAAATGAATACATATCCGTGCTCTTAGATGGTATTTAAGGAGCACTGAAATTCATATACACAGACTCGGAGCAGGTGTAAATCTCAGTAGTTAAACTCAAGTCAATAGCAGCATGGAGATTTATACCCACTAGAGCTATGGCCCAAAGTGTTTGCTGGAGAGATTGCTATTTATGGACAGTAACATAAAGCAGTGAGAATTAAGGATGATCAGAACATATCTCTTCTACGGGAAAACAGTCAGCTGATGGAAAAAAATGG
This sequence comes from Eurypyga helias, assembly GCF_000690775.1. Classification (NCBI taxonomy): domain Eukaryota; kingdom Metazoa; phylum Chordata; class Aves; order Eurypygiformes; family Eurypygidae; genus Eurypyga; species Eurypyga helias. The sequence continues at coordinate 13,688 of NW_010250870.1, forward strand.
TGTGAGGAGAAAGCTGTTTGGAACTGCACTGGTGACAGTGAAAAGGCTGGCATTAATTGAGATGAGTTACAAATTGAGTGCAAAATCTCTAAACTAATACTGAGTCATTGAATAAGCAGATGAGATAAAACACTGGTTGCACTGGACACAAAGAAGTACTAGAAAAAGACAGGATTAAGTGTCATGTGGCACACTAGTGATGCAAGGAACTGTGTGCAGCTGTGGAAGTGGCATGCTTCCTGCAGGGAAGCATGACCAGCATGCCAAAATGACCTGTGCCATTACCATTCTGTCCTTTCTGTAAGTTCCTGTGTCACATATCCGCTAACACTAGTTGCTATTGACCCAGCACTGGGAGGTGAACAAATCTTAGGTTCTGGATACGGCAAAAGGAAGAGAAATAGGGATGGTGTTCTGTCATTATAATCGTTAGAAACATGAGCCTGTCCTTAAAGTATTTGCTAATTATGGACATTGTTTTTCTCCCAATTGATTTAACACACCTACTTTTCTACATTTGTTTAAAGCCTAACCTTGAAGAAAAACAAAACTAGTTTTCATTTATTTTGGTATATAAATGTAGATTAAGTTCTCTTTAGACACTTTTGTAGTGATGCTTTAATAGGCTTTTAAATACCCATCTATTTTATAAAGTTTTTATCAATTATGTTTATAAATTATGTTTATGTCACTCTGGCTCCAGTGTGGTCTCTCTCTCATGCTTGGCCTTGCTCTTGGCCTCTGGTCTTGGGCTCTTGGACTCTGGCTCCTGTTACTTGGACCTGAGTGGGCATCGGTCAACAGGTGATAAGCAGTTATATAATTTGTTTTATTTTCCAATATCTTCATTACACATTATTATTAGAAATGGTAATATTATTTTAATGACATTTTATTAGTAGTAATATTAGTATTGTAAGTATTGTTAGTATTATAAGTATCACTATTTTATTAATTTATATTCAGTTATTAAATTGTTCTTATCTCAGCCCACGGGCTTCCTTGTATTTTCTTCCAAATCTCCTCCTCCACTGTTGGAGCAGGGAGGTGAGCGAGCAGCTGTGTGGTGCTTAGTTGCTGGCTGGGATTAAGCCATGACAGAAGGTAAACAGAAAAGTCTGGTTCAATGTTTATTTGGATGAAGACAAGTGTAGAATATAAATAGAATTATACACCTGTATGAGAAAAATTGTCTTGGACTAATTGCAGCTTCTCAAAATTACTGAAATAGATGACATATCTTATAGCTGGTGTCTTTTTATAAATTTGGAGTAGTTGCACATAGTCTTTTTCCCTCTGAATAATCATGGAACAGCTGAGAACAATATTACAACAACATTGTAGAATTTTCCTCATTGGTTGAGAACAAAAATTCAGATGAGTGATCAGTTGCAATCACTGAAGTGTTCATTGTTTTCTCATTTGTATTTTTCCCCATAAAAAAAGAATACCAATCCCCTGCTACATCCTACATATTAAGAATATTTTAATATTCTGGCATTACCGTTTTTATGTTTAATCACCAGTTTTTACTACTTTAAACTGTGATATGAAAGAATATGCCAGTGCTCCGTGTTTTAAACTGTATTTTAATTATCACTTTTCTTCAATGGTTGGAAAAGCAATTCTAACATGAAACAAGAAAATTTAGTAAAGAGATTTTACATACTTTTAAGAAGCTTAAACCCTGCAGATGACATTATTGCACTGGTAGTTACAACACAGTATTGGATGAAGTATTTCTGTGCCTTCTTTCAGCATTCATTCATAGGTGAACAATGGATTTGAAGCATTAGATTTTCAGTGTTAGACACGTATGTTGTTATGGAATCCTCAACTCCATTTATTTTATGGTGTGTGCCTAACTGCCAGGCAATATTCATAGCTCATATCTTCATATTTGTCTTATAGTTAATTAAAAAATCTCAAACATATTTGTTGTAGAACATACAGGTTATTTACTTTTTTTTCCCTGCAGTTTATTGCTAGATAGTATCCAAAGCACCATATCAAACAGCTTTTTCCCCACCTCATGCAATCTGCAACAGGTTGACTCTGAATTTCTTTACAATCAATTTGAATAATCCATTCCAAAGACATGGTTTAGTGGTTGACTTGACAGTGCTAGGTTTACAGTTGGACTCAATGATCTTAAGGTTCTTTTCTAACCTAGATGATTCTATGTTTCTGTGTTTTGGCTTTGAATAAGCTAAGCCCATGTGACTCAACACTGTATTTCCAATTTCCCTTTTCTAACCACTTCTGTATCTGCTGTAATGTTAGTGGGTTATCAGAGGACAGTAATTTATATTACCATGGAAGAGCCAAGTGTATTACTCATCAGGAGGCAATGTAATAGAAAATAGATGTACACCTTTAAAATATTTGGCTTAACAGCAATCTGTGACCCTGTAGAAAAACTTACACTTTTTGTAAAATGGTAAATTATTCATGTTTCCCCTGAGGTGCTTTTAAAATATAAATTACTTTTTTTTTTTTCCATTTTGGGAACACATAGGATAATTTCCATTTATAGAACAGAATGAAAATGCAAAACAATGTCAAAAAACTTCTCTGGTCAAAAGCAGACTGCAATTCGTATAAGTTAGGTAAATCTATAGAAGAAGATTTTAGCCTCCTTGTATGTAAATTCCATATAGCTGGAGAAAATGACAGTCAGAGATGTTTAGTCACATTTAAGAGAACTCGCTCAGTTGAGCTGGTTTCAGTAGATATATTAAAGAGGACCCACCCCATAAAATACACAGGAATGCTTCCAGTTTAATGCTAATCTGCATTTGAATATTTATCATCCATGAAATGGGAAACTTTCTTTTAGAAATGGCAACGTGAGGTATCACTGAAGCAAATCCTAATTTGTGAGGTGGAGCATTACAAGATTGTACTCCTGGGATTAAAGATGTGAGCAGTCACAATACGTTAAATCCAATGAGGGGAAGGGGGGAGAAATTCCAGGAAGGGAAGTGCTTGCATCAAATGGTTTTTCGATTTTGAAGCTGGAGGCCTGAATTAGGTAGCTAGACACATAGGCAGAGTCCGCAGGGACAGGAAGCTCCCCTTGGGGCATTTCCAAGATGCATGCTGGTGCTAGTGTCTTCTGATCCACTGCCAAGGAGGGTCTAGTTCTGTCCATGGACATCTGAAGAAGGATTTAGCGTGTGTGACTGGATTAAAGGACAGGGGAAGTCACAGAACCAAAGACTTCTGCAGGACGGGTTGGAATGTAGGAGTCATGGCTGCAAGCACAAAGTGATTTATCCACCTGCCAAGCGAGTGTGAAACTTCTGTAGCTTGTTAATTATTCGTACCTTCTTTATTATTCTTTTTTCCCTTTTGTTATTTGACTTGCAACTTATGTTTTTCAGCTTCTGGTTTCTGAAATTTCTGATTTCATGAACCAGGGAAAGAAGGGAGGGAAGAGGGAGGAATGGAAAAGGTAAGGTAGCAGGGAGAGGGAAGCAGAAAAGGGAGAGGAGGAGAGAAGAAGATAGGAGGGGAGAGGGAAGAAAAGGAATGAAAAATAGAGGGATTTAGTACAAAGTACAAAATAACCAATTTTGAGCGGTTTCAGCTGTTGCCTTCCTGAGAGCATTTTTTTTCTTATCAGACTTGGTGTCATGACCCCGGATGTCCAAAGAGAGACTCCTGGGTGGGCATTGAATAAAATCCCACAGGTGAGGTTTGTTGCTGAACATGCACTGTCCCACTACCTCAGTAATGAAGTGAATGTCGAGGCTCAACCCATCCTGCAGTGAATGCTGCTTGCCACATGGGAGTGTGTGGAGAGAGCAAGAGAGGAAGAGGACGCTTAGAAAGTTATGTTACTGGGGAAATCACAAGGTTGGGGATTTCTTTCCTTACACCTGTTCATTCCCCACCACAGGTAGAGACCAGTGGATGGGCTTTATGATGACCTCCTGCTCTTCTCTAATGTAGCTGACTGCCAGCCAGGCTAAACTTGGCCAGCATGTGCCAGGTGAAATGCCTCAGGTCCTCAGCAGTGGTCTGCAGAGCACAGAGACATCGCTGTTGAGCACTGGCAGCTTCTAGATCCCAGGACAAGAGAGGCTCTGTGCTCGTGTGTTGAGCCCTCTGACTTTAGGAGGATGGAGGGCTGATGGGATTCCAGCTGGAGACTGGGCAGAGTGCAGGGAGATGCTGTCTTGTTGTTGTGGCAGCAGTGCTTTAGAGGAGACTGGGGCCAAAACCTCTGGTTTTACTCTTTCATTTCACAGGTGACATAAATTACTCTTATTTATTGGTATTCCCAGTTTGATTAATACTGAGGTGTAAGTGAAACACTCTGAATATAAGTGAAAACAATTTGTAATGCAAGTGATGCATTAGTTGCAGATGAAACAGAACTGTAAACTGAAAGGTCAGTATACTGGGCAAAAGGAGACCTGATGCTGCCAGCATAGCTTCCTCATGCAAAATGGATTTTGAGTGTTGCTTAGCACAATGTTTGAGTAAACCTGAGAACTCCTTCTGTTCCTAATAAATTACTTCTTGCCTCATGGGCTTCTTCTGCTGTCAGTGGCAAAATTAGCACATATAAAGTTCCCTTCATTAAAGCACAGAGATAGTATGCATGTAATGGAATAATGCCACATGTAAGCAACTTGTTTAATGGACTGCTGTTCCTTTCTTCCATTAGTAAACTAATCTTCTGAGAAAAAAGCAGGCAGGCTTCAGAGCACACAGCAGTTTCTGAAATCTGAGAGTCCTTTGTCATTAGTATTTGGAACACAAGCAAGATTGAAGTGTGTTATGCAGTGCAAGTTCTAAAATGAAATGATTTCAGGAGGCAAGAAACTCGAAAGGGCCTTATGAAAACATTGTTTGCAGTGCCTGGTTCAGAACTGTTGTCGGAGCGTTCAGAAGGAAATGCTTTGTTGTGATACACAATGAGCTCAATGTGCTGGCAATATCTGATGAAAATCGGAGTATTCCCAGGAAAGCTGGATTCTGGACAAACTCAATTTTCTGATACAGCAGGTTCCATGCAGTTTTTTAGACAGCTCTGGCAGGAAGGGTGTGGTGAAAGTGTGCATTTGTCTTGTTTGTTGAACCCCACTGTATGCTTTGTTCGATGTTCCCGTTCCTGTCATCATTAAGCTGTTACGCTGGCTGTGAGTTTGTAGAACACACTTGAGTTCAGAAAAGATCCTTTATTAGATCCTTTATTATGTATCTGGAGCTTCTACCCATGCTCTTAAATAGAAGCGGAAAGTAAAATGGAAATAAGAAATTATTTAATAGCCCTGAGTTCTGTATTCACTGCAGATAGAATCTTTCAAGGGCATTTAAGCACTTGGGGGGAATACCGTATTTCAAACACCACAGATGTCAAGCCTCTTCGTAATTATGGCCTTTTGGATCACACTGGTGCTTCTGAACAAACTGCACACCCAACACTGGGATGTAGCCAGGTTTTCTGAGCTGAGGTTCACCCCTCTGGAATTGCTTGCCTGTCTCCACAGCAAAGGGCACTTTCCTTGCCTGAAGCACCTCCATGGGATGGGCTGCATGCCAGAATGGCTGCTTTTAGAAGCAGCTCTTGCATAAACTAATCTGTTTGTCTTGAAAGAGTTACTCTACTTATACTGTTACCCTAATGAGTATACACCTTGTTGGAAACACCAAGTATACTCAAGTATACACCTCATAGTTGGAAACACCTTGTTACAAGCAGCCTCTCTTGATGCTAAGCTTTTTAACTTATCTGTGTTTCTTTTGAAGCTATTTGTGTTGGTATGTGAAAGTGAATACTTACCTTTTCCTGCTTTCATATGTGACTTTCCCTTAACACCTCCTGGTTTCTATGAAAGCTAACCTCTTCTGCAGAACTGCTGGTATTCTGAGGCTGGGGGCTGCATATTTCAGTTCCTGACTCCGTGCACATTCTGGATTAGAGGTATCATTTTTGTTGTGTTGCTCCAGCTGTTTGAACACATTAGGAATGAGCAAATAAAAAATGAGAGGAATAATCCACTAATATATCACCTATAGCTGGAATGTTTCATCACCAGTAAAATACCTAAACTAAAGTTTCTCAAGGAGTCTGACTTGGCATGGAGAGTCGTGTTGCTGCAGGACTTGCTTGGCTTCCATTAGGCAGCTGTGAGTCAGCCCGTTGAAGTACACCACAGTGGTGCAGAATATTTGTCTGATGTAGATTACTAATATGAGGTGATGTTAAATTGTTTCAGGTGAAAATCAGTGAAGGTTTCATATGGCTATCTTGTAGTAATGGCATGTGGGCTATTATATAACTATGGCACTATCTGTGTTAGAGCTGCTCCCTTTTTGTTTCTGTTGTCCAAACTGAACATAAGAATTTTAGTGACAATGGTTCCACAGGAAAGAAACATCTTCTTTGGGGTGTGTACAGATATTTACTGGTGTCTATTACTTCCTGCTTCTGTTTCCAGTAACAGTAAAGTTTAGAGTTCCCCATTACAACATGGATAGAGACATACAAAAGCAGGTTGTATTTGCTAACTCTATTTCACAGCAGTGGGGTTAGCCAATGTAAGAGCAGTTTACCTGGCATTAACAAATACAGCATTGGATGTCTATAGTACTTCAAATTATTTCCTCCCTTATTTGGTCAGTTTGAGTGTGGATTACACTCATTTACTGAGTTAAGGAAGGACTGTTGTTCCCTTCTGCCAAAGTACACAGTTGTTATGGAGAATTCCTCCTCCCACACCAGGCTCTGCAAAGAGGACATACTCCCTGAAACTCCAGGTTTTCTTAAAAAGGCATTGAAATTTCCCCTTAGGGGTTACATGCCAGACATGCTATACATTTCTTCTAAGCCAAGGCTTTGCTTAAGAAGGAATATGTATTCACTTGGCATATACTCACACAGTAAGACTGTGCCAAGATGAGGGTTGTTTGTCAAAATACAAAGCGTGTGTGATGACCGCTGAGTGAAATCCATTGATAGGAATTTCTCTGTTGGAGGTGAGGTGATCGGGAAGCTTACTGTAGTTTAGAGCTTGATAGTGTGGTTACAGTAAGGCTATGCCACTCTACCACCGTTCTGCTGGTGCGGAACAGCTAGTGGCCTGCTGGAAGGTTGGACATTGGTTGGGGGCTTGGGGCTGCTCAACAGCATGGGAGGTGGAGAAACAAATGTGATCTCAGCTTCCAAGGAGTTCCCTGTGCAAAGACAAGTCAATCAAGAGAGGTTAGCTTCCTGGACATTGAGAGACCTTAGGTACAAATTATTATTTCTAATGGCATCTAAAATGAGAAAATGTAGAATTATTGCTTGATTTGTAAAGTAACACATACTGAAATCGTTCTGTTCTAACAACTTCACTGACTGCACCTTGTCATTACCAATAGGGTCAAATCCTAAACTTCAGTAAATCAGCCTACCAACTTCAAAGTCTGTGGTCCTCAGTATTTCAAGTAAGTAAGAAATGATCCTGATGGAGAAGTATTGTCACAGTATTTTTTTTTCTGAGAGATGGTCATACTCAGATGATAGAATGTAAGCTGATGTAAAGGCTACCACAGAAAAGAATTCAGATCTGTGAGATGACAATTACATGTCCTGAAAAAATGCCATAGGGATAAAACTGCATACGGCAAAAAACTTTTATCTAACCATAATGTGAAAGATGACCAAACATAATGCAGAGTAGCTTTTATTTTAAACTTTTGTTGGCCAGTGGAGCTCAAATTACACTAAGATTTTTTAAACATGGACAAATGTGTTGAGGCTTAACTCCTGGAACCTCAGTTTCTGAAAATTACATTCCCCCTCACTTTAAGCCCTGTTGCCAGAAAGTATTTGAAGTTTTTTCTTGTGGTTAGATGACTGATCAGTTGGAAGGAAATGTGTAACTGAGTTTATTGCAGAAGATTAGCGTAAGTCTTCTTTAAATAATCACTTACTTCCAGTCTAACTCTGTCTTGGATGCCAAATTATCAGAAAAGGCATATATCTGGAAGCTGCAACTTTCTTCTCCAATTATAACAACTATAAGTTCCTGGGACCTTAAGAGATTTTTGTCAGGTTTCTTTGCCTTCATGGATCATTTCGACTCGATAGAACTGTATAGTTGTATGCAATAATGGAAGGATCACCGTTTCATTCCATTTAGATATTAGAGAAAACCAATCATTATTACCGGGCACACAGAGGCAAGATCTACTGGGAGGAGAATGACAGTGAGTCTTCTTTGGCATATGGACTGCTCAGACAAATTAGGAACTAGATGGAACTCAAAACTTTTCTGACTGGGGACAGCAGACCAGTGAATTCCTGTCTCCATCCATATCCAATCCATATTATTAAGGACTCTTCCAAACTATGCGTGTCATCGGAAACCCAAGAGAGTGCTGTGATCTTCAAAGGAGAGAATCAAAGACCTCAGTAATAGCAAGTTGCTATCAATGTTATGTATCAGATGCCTTTTAAAGACAACACCCTTGTGTTCACAGCTTGGCACAGAGACGTTTGCCATGGTGCTGGGTCTGGTGGCCACAAAGAGAACTGCTGTCACTGGAGGGGACATGTTCTTTTCTGAGTATGGCCATTGGTGGAGGTTTGCTGCTACCCTGTGACAGCTATGTTTTTTCTATGCAACATTTCTTTAAATACATCAGCTAAGAACACTGTCACAACACGCTTCATATTCTACTTGTCATTTTCCTTTCCCATCCTTTCTAGAAACTGTCTCCTCATTTTTGCATTCCTTTTATTTTTTATTCAGAATGGGTAATCCTCTCCCAGAAGATCCGGGGAACTACAGGCCAGTCAGTTTCACCTCAGTGTCTGGCAAGATCATAGAGAAGATACTCCTGGAAACCATGCTGAGGCAAAAGGAAAATGAGGAGGTGATTGGTGACAGCCAGCATGGATTCACCAAGGGCAAATTGTGCCTGACAAATTTGGTAGCTTTCTGTGATAGGGTTGTGGTGTTAGTGGATAAAGGAAGGGCAGCCAGTGTCATCTACCTGGAGTTGTGCAAATTGTTTTGACACTGTCCTGCACAACATTGTTGTCTCTAAATTTGAGAGACATGGATTTGACAGATGGACCACTTGGTGGATAAGGAACTGGCTGGATGGCCGCACTCAGAGAGTGGTGGTCAACGGCTCGATGTCCGAGTGGAGATCAGTGACGAGCGGCGTTCCTCAGGGGTTGGTGTTGAGACTGTTCTGTTTAACATCTTCATTAGTGACATGGATGGTGGGATTGAGTGCACCCTCAGCAAGTTTGCTGATGACACCAAGTTGTGTGGTGCAGTTGACACGCTGGAGGGAAAGGATGCCATCCAGAGGGACCTGGACAGGC
>NW_010250871.1:0-18274 GCF_000690775.1 Eurypyga helias
AACCATGGTATGATGAAATATTGGGATGATCATGTTGTGAAATGAAGGTTGAAGGTTAAACTGCACACTACACCTCACACTGCGAACTTGACGTGAAACAGTAAGGTTACACTGGTGCAGAAAGGGGGAGTGTATTTCTGTGTGGCATTAACAGCTGTGTTGCATGTGAAAAAAGATAAGGGATAAATATTCTCCTTGACTCAATCCCTATGAGGCCCCAACTGCAGAATTGATAAACCTTAGTGTAGAAAAGGTAACACAAGTATGATTTCTGAGGAAAGTTTAACAAACCTGAGCCTGTTAATTAAGGGGTTAATTAAGGGGAAAAGGAGGCAGATGCAGAGCTACAGTGCTGAATCCACCCGCCTTGCTTCATCTAAGGCAGACTATATCTATCCTTTTGTTTCTTAAAGTTTAAAATCAATAAAGATACCACTGTTTTACCAAGACATTTATTCCAGCTCTCCATTACTTTTAACATTGCTTTTTTTTGTTTTTGTAGCGAAACTTAAGGGAAACGGGGAGGGGACTTTTTACAAAGACCTGTAGTGATACGACAGGGAGTAACAGGTTTAAATTGAAAGTGGAGGTTTAAATTAGATACCAGGAAAAAATTCTTCATGGAGAGGGTGGTGAAGCACTGGGACAGGTTGCCCAGAGAAGCTGTGAATGCCCCATCCCTGGAAGTGTTCAAGGCCAGGCTGGATGAGGCTTTGAGCAACCTGGTCTAGTGGAAGGTGTCCCTGCCCATGGCAGGGGGGTTGGAACTAGATGAACTTTAAGGTCCTTTCCAACCCGAACCATTCTGTGATTCTATGATTTTCTCTTACCCTCCCTTATCTTTAGGTTAACCACTATTTTCCGTCTCTTCTGCTTTTTTAGATCTCTGATCATTTATTTTGCTATTTTACGAGTTCAGTGCAACTTTGTTAAGCACATTGTCCAGCCCTGGTTACCCTCCTTAATATATCTCTCTTAAGAAGCAGCTAATTCTCTTTAGCACTTCTGGTGTAGACTGGCCCCTCATAAACCATAATCTGTCAATTCTCTGAATGTACTGAAGTCTGCTCTCATGCACTATGTTGTTTTATGTCTTTTTATGGTTTCTACTTTATAGTCTAAGGGTTGTGAAACCTGTCTTTTTACTAAATCTCTTAATATTTCCATTCTTAAATCATTATTACTTCTTTATTAGAAATAGATCTGGTAAAACCTTGAATGATTTGCTATTTTAAGTTTTCCTACCCAAAAAAAACCCCCAAAACTGAACTTCCCAGTCCATTCCAAGAATTGGATGGACTGACTTCTCCAAGAAGTCCTCTCAAGAGTTAAATTTGGGGGGTTTTAATCAGATTAAGACCTATTTTTTTGAGAACTTCACCAGTTTCTCTGTTGGAATTTGAACCGTCTGGATTTCTATATGTGATGTCCTGTGCAAGATTCCCTCTGCAACAGCTACAATGTTCTCCTCCTTTATTACTCAGAAATGTTCAGCAATTCTAGTCCACTACACTTCTATTCTGTACTTCTGATTATATAGTAATGTGATCAGATCGTAGAATATGTGGCTCCTCGAACAAGTAAATATGTGGAAAACTTTGCAACAACCTTTAGCTTTGATGAAAATGACTGTGAAAGAAGTTAATGTCTCCATCTTTCCTTAGTTTCTGGGCTGTCAATCTGAGTACCATTTTTTTTTATTTGCTCTCTGAACTTTTCATATCTTTATATGTCTACAGTACTACATGACTACAGTTTTCAACACAAGCTATTTGGAAACTTCTCTCCAAGTTTTAACAAATCAGACTTGTCCTTCCTTTCTTTTTGTCTTTCATCCACATCGCATATTTCATTTTAATTAAAAAGTTAACAAGTAGTCACCCAGGGCTTGAAGAAGCAGAAGTGTCAGCTATCTTCCAATCTGATAAGTTATTCTATGTATTTAGTAAAGGAGGACAAGAAATATTTGGATCACTTTTTCAGCAAGAGACGCTATACACATTAGTGAAGGTTCCTGACTCTAAGGCAGGTGAAACATAGCTATGGATTTTCATAGATCGTAGGATTATAGCACAGAAAAATCAAGCAAAATGGGTGGTTGTCCTCTACATTTAAGAATACGAGGACAACTCTGCAAAAAACCCATAGAATCATAGAATGGTTTGGGTTAGAAGGGACCTTAAAGATCTTCTAGTCCCAACCCCCCTGCCATGGGCAGGGACACCTTCCACTAGACCAGGTTGCTCAAAGCCTCATCCAGCCTGGCCTTGAAGACATCCAGGGATGGGGCATCCACAGCTTCTCTTGGCAACCTGTCCTAGTTCTTCACCACCCTCTCCGTGAAGAACGTCTTCCTGATATCTAAACCTCTCCGCTTTCAATTTAAACCCGTTACCCCTTGTCCTGTCACTACAGGCCCTTCTAAAAAGTCCCCCCCAGCTTCCTTGTAGCCCCTTCAGGTACTGGAAGGCTGCAATAAGGTCTCTCTGGAGCCTTCTCTTCTCCAGGCTGAACAAGCCCAACTCTCTCAGCCTTTCATCATAGGGGAGGTGCTCCAGACCTCTGATCATTATCTTGGCCTCCTCTGGACTTGCTCAAACTGATCAATATCATTCATATGTTGGAGGCCCCAGTTGCTCTTCCTTTATCCATGAACACTGTAACCCCGTAGTAGAAGGTCACAAAATTTGTCAGGCACAATTTGCCATTAGTTGAGCCATGTTGTCTATCACCAATCACCTCCTTGTTTTCCATGTTCCTTAGCATAGTTTCCAGGAGGATCTGCCTCAGGATCTTGCATGTAGTTCCTTGGGTCTCCCTTTTTTCCTTTTTTAAAAATAGACTTGTGTTTCCTATTTTCTAGTCAGTGGAATACACTTTTGTGGAATATTTATTTTGTGAATATGCTTCACTGTGAGGTTTAAATGAATGGTTAGATAAACACCTGTTGCTAGTCATACAGATCTATAGAAAAGATTAATAACATTGTGATATATGAACACAGAGCTACACAAAGTTCTTGGAGACTATTTGGAAGTGCTGTAAATATATATATAACTAATTGCTTCATGTCATGCCATTTAAAAAATTAGGTAGCCTGCCTAAAGACAGAAGATGTTGCCTCTTCAGCATTAAAAAAAAATAAAAGAAAAAAAGAACCCTTTAAGATTCGAGTTTTCAATTTTGTGATAGAGATATCAGAAAGGGAAATAAAGAAAATGTGAAATGTCAATACACCAAATAAAATGTTCTTTAGACTATTCACAAGATACTGATTGAGTGTGAGCTCTTTATACAAACCGTACCTTCAGCAGAAGGCTGAAGTGTTCACAGAAATCCTAAATAAAAGAACATTCTGCTGTTATTAATAACTCTAGAGGGCAAGATCAGCATTGTGTTCGAATATAAAATTCAAACCTCTCAAACTTTACCATTAAAGAATAATGGCTGAAAAAGTGTTTCTTCGCCTTATTCAGAATTTCATTTTTCATATATTGGAAAAAGAAGTTCTAAGACATGAAATAGGGAAGTTTAAAGATAGTTGTATACATATAGCATGGCTAGAAATGAAGTCCAACTGCTCTTCTTTTGTAGTCCTATTGGCACAGGTAGCAAATACGTATCAGTGTATTATGGCAGGATTAGCAAATGACTTCTCAGGTTACATGATGCCCTTTTTCCCCCCACAATTTCTATAGTAAAAATACGGAGATACCAAAATATTTAGAACTAGATGAAAAGTCAGCATGGATTGTAAAGAGTGCCTGTTTATTCAGTTTCTGGATTGGTAGCAATTTATCCATTAAAGGAGTAGAAACCTGTTAGCTTCTTTAATTTGACTGAAAACAGGTCTGTTTTCCTTAGCCATTTTTCCTCAGGCCCTTTGATGCCAGTCCTTACCATCAGATGGATTTTCAGACTGCAAATCACTAGTGCTGAGCATAAAATCTGAATGGCAACCAAAAAAATGAGACTGTCAACCCTTTCTTTTAGTAACATTTAAAATATTTGTTTGCTTTAATTTGCTCATCTACAAAATTAAGCTCTCTACCCTGTTATTAACAACGCTTTGGCAATTGGGATGGAAATCATCATGAACTGAATTATGGTTATTAGGCAGAAGCTGTACCTGCAGCTAGAGGCTGTTATCCCAGATCTACTCAAGCCATGAAAATTTGCCTCTGAAACATAGAATCATAGAATCATAGAATGGTTAGGGTTGGAAGGGACCTTAAAGATCATCTAGTTCCAACCCCCCTGCCATGGGCAGGGACACCTTGCACTAGACCAGGTTGCTCAACGTCACATCCAGCCTGGCCTTGAAGACATCCAGGGAGGGGGCATCCACAACATCTCTGGGCAACCTGTTCCAGTGCCTCACTACCCTCTCTGGGAAGAATTTCTTCCTGATATCTAATCTAACCCTCCCTGATTTCAATTTATACCCATTACCTCTTGTCCTATCCCTACCAGCTCTTGTAAAAAGTCCTCTCCTAGCACCCTTGTAGGCCCCCTTCAGATACTGGAAAGCTGCAATGAGGTCTCCTCGGAGCCTCCTCTTCTCCAGGCTGACCAAGCCCAGTTCTCGCAGCCTTTTGTCATAGGAGAGGTGCTCCAGCCCTCTGATCATCTTCGTGGCCCTCCTCTGGACTCGCTCCAAGTGGTCAATATCCTTCTGATGTTGAGGGCGCCACAGCTGGACGCAGCACTCCAGGTGGGGTCTCACCAGAGCAGAGTACAGGGGCAGAATCACCTCCCTCGACCTGCTGGCCACACTTCTCCGGATACAGCCCAGGATACGGTTGGCCTTCTGGGCTGCCAGCGCATGATCCTTCATGACTGACATCTTTAGGCCTTTGTCTCTTCACATCTTTTTGTACTTTGCCTTTCTCACTATTCTCATGCAGTAATGTATAGGCATATATAATATAGACATACAAGTAAATGAGGACATGGCATAGACATCTGTAAGGTGTAGTAACGTACTAATGTACAATTGTGGTGGGTTGACCCTGGCTGGAGGCCACGTGCCCACCAAAATTGCTCTATCACTGCCCTCCTTGGCTGGACAGGGTAGAAAAACACAATAAAAATCTCACAGCTCAAGATAAGGACAGGGAGAGGTCATTCAGCAATTTCTTCCATGGGCAAAACAGACTCAGATTGGAAAACAAAAAAATTAACTTATCATCAATCAAAATCAGAGTAAAAAGAGAACTAAACCCAAATCTTAAAACACCTTCCCCTACCCCTCCCTTTTTTCCAGGCTCAAATTCACTCCCATTTTCACTACCTCCTCCCCCTGGCACATCACAGCAGGATGGGGAATGGGGGTTGTGGTCAGTCCATCACACATTGTCTCTGCTGCTCTTTCCTCCTCAGTGGAGGACTCCTCACACTCTGCCCCTGCTCCAGCGTGGGGTCACTCCCACGGGAGACAGTTCCCCATGAACTTCTCCAACATGAGTCCCTCCTGCGGGCTGCAACTCTTCATCAACTGCTCTAGTGTGGGGTCTCCCCCACAGGGTGCCATCCTTCAGGAGCAGCCTGCTCCACCCTGTGTCCCCCCCAGTGTCACAAGTCCTGCAAAAAATTCTGTTCCAGCCTGGGCTCCTCTCTCCCTGTCTCCCAGGGTCACAACTCCTGACAGAAGCATTCTCCATGGGTTCACAGCCTTCTTTGGGCATCCCCCTGCTCCAGCATGGGGTTGTCCCCAGGCTGCAGGTGGGTCTCTGCTGCCCAATGACCCTCCATGGCTGCAGAGCACAGTCGGCCTCACCATGGTCTGCACCATGGGCTGACAGGGAATTTCTGCTCCAGGTCCTTTGGAGCTCCTCCTCCCCCTCTTTCTTCACTGACCTTGGGGTCTCACGTCTTGCTCTTTCTTTGCCTGAAAAATTCTACCCCCTTCTGGATTTCTTCCCTTCTTAAGCTTGCTATCACAGAGGCATTATGACTGCTATTGCCTTGTCCTTGGCCAGCAGCAGGTCCATCTTGGAGCCGTCTGGCATTGGCTCTATAAGGGCCAATAGAGCCCTTATAGAGCCTTATTGGCTCATAAGGGCAGCTTCTGGCAGCTTTTCACAGAAGCCACCCATGTAGCTGCTCATTACCAAAACCTTGCCACGCAAACCCAATACAGCAATGATACTCTATTTACAACTTGGTTGTAGAATATCATATTTGACTTCAGCAGCATTTATCTAATTTTACTGCAAGGTTTCAAAGGGTGTACATCCATAAGAATGAATCCCGTCATCAGGAAGCCAGTCATTAATAAGACTCATAGGGACAGATGTTAAATACATTGGCTATAACTGTATGAAAAGAGCTTGTTTTAATTATTACTTAGCTACGGATACTTTAGAGAATACCAAATAGGAGAAATCCAATCTTATTTCCTTAGCGCTGCAACTATTTTAAAGTATGTTCACACAAATAAGGGCCAAAACATTGGGTTCTCAATGTACATCTATTTTTCTATCCAACCTTTTGCTTTTCAGAGCCAAGATTTAAATCCTCTTGTTGATTACATGGAATAATGTGTGCACTAAATTGAATGTTAATGTTGTTTTCTGTGCTTACTAAGAAGACATGGTTCCAGACACCTGTCTCATTTTCTCCAGACACATCTGAGAAGTGGTATGATTTGTGGAAATGTGCTCTGAGAGTTATAGAGAAGCCTTTGGTTAAAAGTAACCCTGAAAAAGTAAATAAAGTGGTTGTTGTCAAAACGGGTAAGGATGTTTCTGTTTATTCAGGGGGGTTTGTTACTTTGTTGGGGTTTTTTATGAAGAAAAGAGCAAGCATGTAGTTTAAAACTACTCTTATTTCTGAGGTGAACATCAACAGAAAAAGACAAAATTAGACCAACCTGACTTCCTTATGTGTCTGAGAGCTGCTAACTCTAAGAGCAACTCTGACACTGGAAATTGCTAGAGACTTGCACCATGCATGGCAGAATTCTTGAAAAATCAAATATGCAAGTTTCTTCCAAATAAGAATGCATCATTTAATACCCATATACCTGTATATGACACTGAGAATGTATTTGCCTTCTAATCCCTTATCATAGACACTGACCGGCTGGAAAAATATCTGCAAACTTGCATTACAGCTTGTGGTAGCTGTATGACTTCAGCAGGTAGTCTCTATAGCCACGTACCATATTTCTTTGGTCAGAATATTGGAATAATAAAGCATAGAGATCCCTGATGATTGTGGAAGCTCTCCAAAGCAACAGTGACATGCCATATTCAAACACTGCTGGTGGCTTTGTGTGTACCAAGAAGTTCTGATAAAGCTTCTGGGGAGAATACCTCTTCACGTAGGTGTAGGAATAGTCCAAATACTGTCCGGAATAAAAATCAACTAATAATGTGACAAAGAAAAATATCAGGGTGAACATGGTATTTCTTTCCTGTTTACTGAACAGTTCTGACTAGAATGGCATCTTGAATGCATCCGTTGATTGAAATACAGTATTTATCCAGAAACAATAAATATTTACATTTATAAATTCAGGCTGTTATTTACACTAATGAAACAAATAGCTAACTTAGAGCTCTCTTAGTTGGAATTACAGGTAGATGAAATAAAATAAAATCAGCTACAAGCATTGTTACATATTTCAGTTAATATTAGTAACGTTTGCAGTAAACAGTGGAGAACGATTTATTTCAAAATGCATCTTACTTTAACTGTTCTTCCTCTCCTCCCCTTTCTCTCTGAATAGAAGACAGCTGTGTAGATATTGAATGGAAATTTCTTTCTGAATTTCTTCACTTCTGATGTTTTATTTATGTCGTTTCATTTTTTCATATTGCATCTTGCTTGAATTCAGTAGTTTTACAGCAAGCCATACCCAGTAAACTATTTGGAAACAGTTTCCAGCCTATTCCAAATCAATCTGTATGATGAAAAACTGAATATTGACTGAATGTACATATTGTCTCTTTGCTAATATAGTCCATATCATCCCTGTTATAGATAATTTGAAGTGACCTGATGCAATGTATTAGAAGATGAACATTTCAAGAAGGATCAAGAATATCATCAGAAATTCAGTGCAAATTTTGTAGAATGTGATCCTTGAAGTGAGCACTAACAATTAATGTAGTCTTCCTAAAGTGCACAAGAGATATTATTAGTTACATTAAGATCAGTTTGGATAAGACTAAGTTTATTGGATTTGGTGGAAAAGCTAAAGGACATCAAATTGCATTTTGAAGGTTTTGCCAAACTAAAAGATGCTATAAACATAAAGGACAAAGAGAAATTCCTGAAAGATTGATACAGTCAATAAAAACAACAGTATCAAAGCGAGAAAGACAAGGTTAAAAAAGAAATTACAGCTAAGAAATCTCACTGCAACAGGCTATAGGAAATATGATGTGCAGTAATGGGCCATGACAGTTAGTCAGGCTGACTATTGGGCTAAAAAGATAGTTTTTCAGTTTCCTTCGAGATCTGCTCAGGGACCAGTTTGCTAAGATGGCAGGTGTCCAAGAGCAGCCCTAGAAGAAACCTCAGGTGTTCATACAGTCTCAGGGCTCTTTTGCCCTAACAGCTCAGATGTACTTAGGAAATTAAAATGTAAAACGTTTCCTCTTTATGCAGGAATACTGAGGCAACAGTTTGATTTCAGCCTGCTGTGGAGTGTAGGACTGGCCATCAAAGATATGTGGTTTCAGAAAAGATGCAAGACACAGCTTGAGAAGACCAATGGGCAGAGAGGGTTTCCAGAGCTATCTGGCCAAGTTTAGTTAGAAAAACCACAGAATATTTAGCCTTATATAATCATAGAAATACATGCTGTCGTAAACCAATGCTTGCAGTCACATGCAATTGATAGGACCTTATTCTATGTGAAAGAGATTATTTTTATCCACATTTGAGGTTTAAAATCCATGTGAGAATGAAGAAGTGAAGATGGAGGTGCAAAATGTTCCTGGTGGCTTTACTGGAAGCTCACATTTATTTTCTCATGCAAAACAATATTAAAAAGAAACACCACCAAGACCACTCAAACCAGCTGAATTCTCTTTATCATCATCCCCTTCTCATAAAGATTTTTTTTTGCTTTCTTTTTTTGAGCCAGGAAATGATTAAGCTGACATTAAACACACTATGAAAGTAGTTACGAAATTTGCGTGCAGTCTCCAACAAAAACGCTGAGACTCAGCCTGCAGCTCAGGGGCACCCTACGTTGCAGCAGGGGGGTATTTCCTGCAGGAGCTGAGTCCATGGAGAGCCCAGGTGGGAGCAGGTTGTCCCTGAAGGACTGCAACCCAGGGAAGGGCCTGCGCTGGAGCAGGGAGATGTGTGAGGAGGGAGGAGGCCGAGAGGGGCTGTGATGGACTGATCACAATCCCCCATACCCACCCCCCGCACCCCTTGAGGAGAGAGGAGATGGGAGTGCAAGGGTGAAGCTGGGCATAGAAAAGGGCTTGGGGAAGTGGGGAGCAGCTGGGGGAGGTGCTGGCCACTGGCCAGGGTTACCCACCACAACAGCTAATGAAAACTGAAATATTGAAGAAGCAGTAGATGCCTCAGCATAAGCAGATATGCTGCTGGCACCTGCAGATTTGGTAGTTATCCTATTAGCATTAATCACGTAAACCACCCATGATTTCATCATTTTGGATGCTGTCACCACTCACTTTCCCTTTCCTTTTTGGTAATAATTGATAAACCCCAAAGATATTAGTTGAGATACAATGTTTGTTGTGGGACTGAAATATAGCCAAAATTATATTGAAAGGAAAAAAATAACAGTGCATTCAGTTATTCCTCTGTAGATACTCCTCTTGATTTTATTCCCTTGCAGATGTGCAAGTCAGCTTTGAAATGTAGCATTTTTATGAAGTAGGCTGTTGACTAGTTTATTTCACAGCAGGGGGAAAAAAAAAAAAGAAAAAGAATAAAATGAGGAGTTGCTCTAATGTAAGCTTTCAATGAACTGTTTCTTCCCTAAAAGGTGTCTATTTCCATCTCTGTTCTCCTGTAACTATTTAAGAGCATAACAAAACAAACAAACAAACAAAAACACAGAAAACAAAACCCAACCTACAACAACTCACCAAACCCAGGAAATGCAGAGATAATGAAGAACTGAAGTGCAGAATATAAAATTGAATGTATATGATAGCAAGATATGCATAAAATTCAGTTTATTACAGAATAGAGCTAGATTCTGTCATTTTTACCTATTCTAACATACATCAGAAATCATAGCAAGGAGATTGTTAAATCCTAAGCTAATATCTTCAGTGATGTTATGAAAGTACTACTGGCATAATAAAAAACACAAGCTAAATTTAAAGACGTCTCCTGTTTTAGCAAAATAGTTGGATAACTTGATTCAACAGCTCTTTATCCTGTCTAATATTTATCACTAATATTTTTCCCCTATTATTATTATTACATTTGTAGTTTAGGTACAAAACACAGTAATCATCTACCATATTGCATTAAAAGAGGGATTAATCTCATCTTACTTAATGTGTCTCCAGTGTTGATATCTTTGTCAAAGCTGTAAAGGCTTCTCTTCTAGTAAACACAGGCTGAATAAATGGAATTAACAGCATTTCAGGTGTGTTTTATCACACGAAATATAAGTAATATGTGTTTTATAATAAGGAAACTCTGTTCTGAACCTCCTTGCTTAATTATACAAGTATTGACTGAAAAGATTTGGAGTGAAATGCTCAAATATATTTTGTATTGAGATATTAATTGTCATCTTCTCATGGCCAGCTGTGAGTTTCAAGCGTAACTTTTGCAGTGTCTTCAAACAAGTGAACAACTGCTTCACATGTCATTGGTACGTGTTTCCTCTTCTTTACAGGGTAGCTATACAAGCAGTATTCAGTTTCAGTTCTCCAAACTGTGGCTTACCCAAATAAAATGTCTGAATTAAAACAATTGTTTGTAGTGTCAAGGTTCCAAAATTGACCTTCTGTGCCTAGGAAAAGGGTAAATGATCTCCCTTGTGTTAGCCTTCAAAGCTAAAAAAGAAATGACAGAATAGAACTAAAAAAGTTTACTGCAAAAATCAGTAAGTTTTTCTTCAGGTTCTTCCCCTTGCAGTCTTAAGTATTAAAGAATCAGAGTTTGTTTTCCTTTGTAAACTGTAATATTAACCTGCAAACTAAAAAAATATTCATCTTGGTATGGAAGCCTGTGTATCTTCAATAAATCAAGAAATGGGGAAACACACCAGTTCCATAAGTCATGCTTACCTGAAATTTATAAGCACAAGACCTCTATTTTTCACCTCTGACAGTTCTGCCATCTCTTCAGGAGGCACTTTTCTACATTGTAGCAAAATATAAGCTCTGATGTGGCCAAGAAAGACAATAAACAAAACAAGTAGGTAGAAGCTTCTCTTTCTCTGATTCAGATTTAGCACCTTCCCGTAAGATGACTAAAAATAAAACGTTTGGAAAAACAGGTGAGTTACTCATATGTGGATACAAAAAGATTTTTTCTTTTTTCAGAAAATTCATGAAGTAACTATAAATTCCCAATTCATTATGACAGTTCTTTTTGTATTTTGGAGACAAAAATGGCTTTTCTTCTCATTAAAAATATCTGTGCTAAAGGTACTTAAGTGTTTCCAGATATGAGCTTCTTGTGCTCAAATTCTGTTAAGAATTGACTGTTCTTAACCATTGACAATTCTTTCCTAACTTTCATCTCATCATGCTCTTGGTTTTGCAACAAGTGCCATTTGTCAGCTCATAGCATTGCAAAATTCCCATAATACAGATCTTCTCTGCATGCACAACATGGAGTAATAAAATTTTTATTATATTCTCCTCTTCCTCTTCTACTTTCTTTTTTTTTTTTTTGCAATAGAATTTCTCTTTCCAAAAACTTGAAGCAGTAGTTTTGTCTTGCAGCCAAATGATGTAAACCTCTTTCTTTGTCCTACAAGTTCATCAGCATAGGACCCTCCTTTGACTGAGTGTTCTCTTATATAGTAAAGAAATCTTGGAAAACCAGAAGACTCAATTTTCCACTCATAAGGAGTTTGTAATTAATTAAATTAAAAGATCTCTTTTCTTTTTATAAACACAAGTACGTTTGATTCTCTTACTTAAATTGAGATTTTTCGTTAAAGTTAAATCCACTTCAATATCTTGTTTATGTCCTATCCATGTTCTTTATAATCAATAGTTACTCTTCTCAGCAGTCCAGTTTAGCTCTTTAACACTAAAAAACTGGACACGCTTCTCCTAACTAAGCAAAAAGTTATCTTATAGAAGACAAAGTATTATGTAAATGTTAGCAAGGCTGTATTCATCAGGTATACATAGTTTATATTTTGATGGAGGATGCACAAATATAGCTGACTCGCATTCAAAAAGTGTCTTGTTTAAGCAAGAGTCCTGAAAGAAGTAGCAGGTGTAGAATCTGAACTGTCAGCAATTTAAAATACAGGATCCATAAACAATGATGTATTAGAGTGAAATTATTAAAACTTTAGTATCACTAAGCAAAACAATTGTTCCACAAACACATAATAAGAAATTTGGACTATGTGCAAGGAAAATTGAGTATAAGGAATAGTTGGTAGTATATGAATGGAAATGTCAAAATGAAACAACAGAAAATACACAACATAAATGAAGGAGATTCACTTAAGGCTGTGAGCAGTCTTTATGCTGTGGTTACACAGCATTTAAGGAAACGTTAAAACATGGCAAAAAGTAACAAAGCAGGCTAGAAATGCATTCAAAAATCCATTTTTAGTGTATAATCAAAATCATATAATCTCACTTTTTTAAAACAACTGGTTTTCAATAGCCACTGGTACCACTACAGCTCTAAGACAATGAGTTAGACTGTTGTCTGTATCAGTTGTCATGGAAACAATTATTTACTTCCATCTGGATAATCTTATCATTATAGACATGAAGCTAGTTGAAAGAGTGAGCTAAGTTCTGTGATTTCTGTAATTTTAAGTAAAAAGGAACCAAATTTCATAGATCCTACTTCATCTACACAGATTCACAGATTCACAGAATGGTGGGGGTTGCAAGAGACCTCTAGAGATCATCTAATCCAACCCCCCTGCCAGAGCAGGATCACCTGGAGTAGATCACACAGGAACAAGTCCAGGTGGCTTTGGAAAGTCTCCAGAGAAGGATACCCCATCACCTCTCTGGGCAGCCTGTTCAGTGCTCTGTCACCCTCACAGGGAAGAAGTGTTTCCTCATGTTCAGGTTGAACCTTCTGTTTTCCAGTTTATGGCCATTGCCCCTAGTCCTGTCACTGGACACCACTGAGAAGAGCCTGGCCCCATCTTCCCGACATCCGCCCTTTAGATATTGATAAGCAGTGGTAAGATCCCCCCTCAACCTCCTTCAGGCTAAACAGACCCAGTTCTCTCAGCCTTTCCTCATATGGAAGGTGCTCCAGGCCCTTCATGATCTTAGTGGCCTTGTGCTGGACCCTCTCCAGTAGTTCCTTGTCCTTCTGGAGCTGAAGAGCCCAGAACTGGACACAGCACTCCAGGTGAGGCCTCACCAGCACAGAGGGGGAGGATAATTCCCATCAACCTGCTGGCCACGCTCTTCTTAATGCATCCCAGGATACCATTGGCCTTCTTGACCATGAGGTCACACTGTTGGCTCATGATCGTCTTGTTGTCCAGTAGGACTCCAAGGTCCTTTTCCCCAGAGCTGCCCTCCAACAGATCAGCCCCCAACCTGTACTGATCCATGGGGTTGTTCTTCCCCAGATGCAGTACTTTGCAGTTGCACTTATTGAATTTCATTAGATTTCTCTCCGCCCAGCACTCCAGCCTGTCCAGGTCACGCTGGATGGCAGCACAGCCTTCTGGTGTTGAGCCACTCCTACCAGTTTTGTATCGTCAGCAAACTTGCTGAGAGTACATTCTATCCCTTCGTCCAGGTCATTGATGAATATATTGAATATATTGGATGCATTAATAGGGCAACTGTGTTTAACCAAAGATTAAAATAAAAAAAAGATTTCAGACTTGCCCTATTTTCTGAGTGCCTTAGCAAGTGCAGGTTCTGCTATCATTAATCTAATTTAGGATACCTTTGATTTTATGACAAGACCTACCGTAACCGTGAGGTTATTGCTGCTTTAATGAACCTAGCACTGTATGAGAATCAGAGGTTACCTGAATCCAGACAATGTATGAATGCATTTGCTTAAGATGTGTCACATTTTCTAACACCAGTGAAGGAGAGGATGGCTGGGAAAATGTACAGGTAGGTCCTGGAGGGATATTCTTCAGTAGGAATCGGAAGCAAAGTGCATAGTTATGAGCTTGAACCATAACAAGAAACCTTCCTGTGTAAGAAAACTCCCATGACTGGCTGGCCATCTCCAGCTGCCACATTGTGTGAGGCAGCATTGTGTGACTTGTAATGTATCCCACTTGCATAGAGAAAAGTCATAGGGAAAAGTTTAGTGATGTGATGAACACACTTAACCTGGAATTCACTGAGTCATGTCATTAAATGTTGTCTCTTTCTCAAGTTGACTTGTCAGACTAGACCTCCGCTTCAAAGAAGCAGCATTTTAAATCCTAAACTGAAACAACTTACATTGAAACTTATCACTGTGTGAGAGATCTTGTGTCTGTTATGAGCTGACATGTATGGGATTAAGAAAAAGTGAATGCTACATTTATGTCATTACAGAATTATATTGCAAGAGTCACTTATTGACTGAGCAGTCTTATCAGGAAATAATTTGATTCAGGGAAATGGTCCTATTCATTTCCATTGTAAGTCAACCATCTGGATCAATGATTGTCTAATTCAACTCTACTCCAATTGACATGAGGCTGCTAATTCCCTGTGCTTGTGGGTGAATATGGATTGGTATTTTCCAAAACATAAGGCAAACACAATTTTCATTCATTTAAAAAAAAAACAAACAAACAAATTAAAAGACTGATAACTGAACAGAATGACAAAAAGAATTTGTTCTTTAATTATTTCATAAGCAAATGAAGACCTGTCTGAAGATGCTGAATGCAGATATTCAATCCAGGCCCTTGCAGTGCACAGGCTTGGAGAGACTTCAATCCATCTGCTGACTTGGATCTGCAAGGCAGAACACAGGAGTGCACTGCTGATTGACCACCAATTCAGACACAGCTTTTTATGTTTTCATTTTATAGGCTGTTCAGCAGACAGTAGGTGCTATTCAGGTCCTAAAGACTGAAAATGCACTTCAAAAGCCTCTGAGGTGAAGTGTTCTTTAAAATAAGAGCTGTTGAGATAGATCTGTTTGCTGGAAAAGTCTTGATATAGAATAAACCCTTCACTGGCATCATCTGCAACAACAAAGGCCAAGCCAGTGTCTCAGTTATACACTAGAGGCGATCAGGGTCATACTTAGAGTACAGTAGATCTGCTTCAGGAGGAGTACAGGCACATACACAGTTGTGGTTTTGTACTTTGGCACACTGATTATTCCAAAATCTCTGGAGACAAAGCCTAGCACAACTGGGTGCTTGTTTGAATGGCGGCCTTCACAGCAATAGGAAGCCAAACTAGTTCAAAACAGCCACCACTTTGTACAAATGTGTTTGGCGAAATTGTCTTCATCGAGGACAATGGTGACCAAAATGGTTACCTGTTAATTTTATAAGACATTAAGATGACAAGATCTAGATTCTAATTAGTTGCATACTGTAAGAAAAGTTTTGTTATGGGTTTTGTTAAGTAGTGAAAAGGGACTGAAAAATGCTTTGCCAAACACATTTGACTTTGTTGAAATAGCACGGTCCATCAAAACCACCTAGAAAAACAGTTTTATTATATACGTGATTCTATTTATACTGGGTTCTGCTGTGTTAAAATTAAATGCACTCAAGGAACAAGTCATATATTTTTATGACATAATAGAATTCACTACATATCCTGAGCTATAAAGCAAAGTTTTGATTTTGAACAGCTGAACAGCTGCAGATTGGATACGTATGATGTAGACTAGTGTCTACATTAAAATAGCATATAGAGTCTAAATGAAAATAGCAGCCTTTACACAGATCTCCTAATGGGAAGTATTATGGCCCTCGTTAGAAATGGAAAAGCCTTTCAATATTTGAAGCGCAAGTCCCCATTTTGTACAATGGGGATATACAAGAGAGAGCATTTGCAAATACTCCCACGTGTGCAGAAGCCACCCAGGAGGACCTGCTGAAGCTGACATTGCTGGATCATCTAAGATGCTGCATCATCTGAATGCAAGTCCACCTCAGTTTTGTTTCCCGGCAGTGCCCAGGACCCATAGGGAGACCTTGTTATCACCCGCTTGGGTGCTACTCACAGAGTTCTCCTCTGGATTAAAATTGAAAAGAATCACAGACTGGTTTGGGTTGGAAGGAACCTTAAAGCCCATCTAGTTCCACCCCCCCTGCCATGGGCAGGGACACCTTCCACTAGACCCGGTTGCTCAAAGCGTCATCCAGCCTGGCCTTGAAGACATCCAGGGATGGGGCATCCACAACTTCTCTGGGCAACCTGTTCCAGTGCTTCACCACCCTCTCTGTGAAGAATTTCTTCCTGATATCTAATCTAAACCTCCTAAAAGTCTGGGTGTAACCTCCAGCTCTCAGTTAGAACAACTTTGAGGGGGTGTGTCTAGTGCTAGTAACAAAATGGGCACTGCTGACCTAGACAACCATGAATCCACAATGTTCATCAAAAGTCATTGCTGGATTTGCTAAAACAGAGCAAACACTTCAGAAACTAGGCAGGGACACTGGGATACTATACTTCCCAAATGGTTATAAACTTGGTGTACAAAATTTTCTTTCCTGAGATTTGTAATGAAAGAGCCTATTTATTTCCTGGATTCAGTTTTCAGAGTCACTAGACATTACTGGTATTAAAAGCACGAGAAACACCATACTCCACTACAGGTATTGCATTGCTCTGATGTCTTGTTTCTAACTGCACAAGTTTGGGCAATATTGTAAGAAACTTGCAGTAGCTGAATGTATTCCATAGTAACCTAGAGGTCAGAATACCATTCAATGATTAGTTCAAGGCTGGAAGTAAGGTGGATTTACATCCACCTCAATCTTTGCTGTAATTGTAATGAATGATGATTTTTGTTACCAGTCCTCTTCTAAATCCACTTCACTTCCAGCCTACAATTGCTTCCTGAAGCAAAGGGTTCTATCAGATAATTACAGTAGGAAAGTGCACTTACTCTCTATTCGCAATTTTCAGTTCATTACATTTCAACTTCATTTAACATCCTCCCATTCATTTGCTATGAAACAGTGGAAACAGAAATTCTTGTCTGACCTTTTCCAGATTATTCAATATACGTACATTTTTTTCTCGTTACGTAATTTACTTATTTCTCTTCCATAGTAAATAATTCTGTTGTTTTCACTTATTATTTAGTTTGATAGTTACTTCAGGTTATTGAACCCTTGCTGGCTCTCCTCAGGGCCTCTAGCTGTGCTACAATACACTCTTTAAGATATGATGAGGAACAAGATACTCTATTCAAAATGAGATGAATAATTACACAGAGAAATTATATTCTCATTCCCTCTTTTCATTTGTATCTTTCATTTTGTTTGTTTTTCCTTCACCTGAGATTGGAAGACAAATCAAAGAATCATTGAAGGGTTTAGTTTGGAATAGCCTCACCCAGCCTGGCCTTGAACAATTGCAGGGATGAGGTATCCACAGCTTCTTTGGGTTACCTGTTCCAGTGCTTCACCACCCTCTCCATGAAGAACTTCTTCCTGGTATCCAATCTAAATCTCCCCACTTTCAATTTAAAACCCATTACCCCTTGTCCTGTCACTACCGGCCTTTTTAAGAAAAGGCCTCTCTGTCTTTTTTGCAGCCCCCCTTCAAGTATTGGAAAGCTTCTATAAGGTGTCCCAGGAGCCTTCTCTTTTACAGGCTGAAAAACCCCAATTCTCTCAACATTCTTTTGTAGATGAGGTGCTCCAGCCCTCTGATGATCATTTTGGCTCTCCTCTGGACCCTCTCTAATAGGTCTATGTGCTTCTTATGTTGGCAACTCTAGACCTGGATGCAGTACTCCAGGTGGATTCACATGAGAGCAGAGTAGAGGGGGAAAATCACCTCCCTCGACCTGCTGGTCATACTTTTCCTGATACAGCCCAGGATACGGTTGGCTTTCTTGGCTGCCAGCACACACTGCTGGCTCATGTTCAGCTTTTCATCCACCAGTACCCCCAAGTCCTTCTCAGCGATCAGATTAGGAAAGTTAAAGCCTTGACAGA
>NW_010250872.1:0-265 GCF_000690775.1 Eurypyga helias
TAGTCATAAGTTCATCGCTTGGGCGGCTTTCGGTTGGTTTGCGCGTGGTTGGATCTCTGTCCTTGAGCTCATCTGAACCTGAGAACAGAAACATCGGTGGTGTGTGTAGCTCGCTCCTCGCCTTCTTTCATCGATTGTCCCTTTTACTTGTTTCTTCATGGAAACAGTTCTTCAGGCTTGCTAGAATAATTTGGTGGGCTGGGAGCACGTTGGGGCTTTGTTTGCTCGCCAGTTTGTTCGCAAAATCCCTCCCCCCCCCCCCCCG
>NW_010250872.1:390-17236 GCF_000690775.1 Eurypyga helias
ATTCTCTGATTCCCTGCAAGTAGAAAGCGTGTGGCTGCTCGATTCCTCCAGCATAAATGAGATCAGGAAAGCCACGTACCTGCCTGTCTGTTTGAATTACTGTCCATAGCAAGATTTAAAACTCTGGTCAAAACCTAAAGACTTCCCGTGAGCAGCTTTTTTATTTTTTATTTTTTAAAAGCTATTTGATGTAAAGCATATCAAGGCAGCAGTTGTCCGAGATAGCCTTGGATTTGTTTTCCCGGTCTCCCTGGCAGATAATTTAGCAAAGAAAATTACATTTCTGTGCAGTTTTTATATGAAAGACTTCTTTTTCTGCCAAGTTCATAAGCAAACCCATGGAGTTGCTATAAGGCTAATCCTTTAGGCTCTGCATGCGAAAAGTGTTGAAATCCCATGTGGGAGGGAAAGGTACCCAGCACCTCTTCATATCGGGCTCTGTGATCACACTTATAGGGCATCTCGGGATTTACCCATCTCGGGGTTTACATACTTCCCTTGCAGGGATGGAGGTGATGAACACGTGTTATTTAAGGAGCGTTCAGTTCTGGGTGGGAAAGCCGCTCTTCACGTGGGATCAGATAGTTTCGGATGTTTCACGCATGAGTAGCCACTGGCATAATGAATTTGTAAGCTGGCAGTGAAAATGTGCGGCTTAGGGTGGGGGTTGCCCGAGCTTGGTTCCAGCTGAAGCCAAGTATTTTGGGAAGGGAGGTTGAAGTGAGCCCTCTCTTCATATGCAAAGATCTCTTTGGGAAGCGGTAAGAGCTGTGTACACAGG
The DNA here is from genome assembly GCF_000690775.1 of Eurypyga helias. Lineage (NCBI taxonomy): Eukaryota > Metazoa > Chordata > Aves > Eurypygiformes > Eurypygidae > Eurypyga > Eurypyga helias. Next base: position 1,172 of record NW_010250872.1, read on the forward strand.
TGTGTTAAAAAGTCCTTGCATATGCATTGGCTTTTTAATTACCCGCAAATGGACTTTACCAACAGCATAAGCACCTGTAAGAACTGAGCGTATTAAATCAAGCAGAGAAAAGGGGGTGTGAGCTGGGAAATGAAATAGCTGGTAGTGTCCGAGGCACAGCAGGATCTAACCGAGTAACGCTCAGACTGCTGGAGAAGGGCTGGGTTTACCAGATCCTTTGGCAGGAGGAGGAAAGTACTAAAACCTCACCCAGTGCCTTATTCCCGACTCCCTCGGCTGAGCTGAGCTTTGTCAGACCTCTTCCATAGGCTTTGGCTGGTCTGTAGTGACAAAGTGGATCAAAGAAAGTCAGCTTTGTTATAAAAATTAGGGGGAAAGAAAAAAAAAAATCCTCAGCTAAGTGAGTGTCAGAGCAAACAGACCAGACAATGCTCAATGAAAATGTCTTGGGCATCTGAAAATACAAAAAAAGGGGTTTAACTGGCAACAATTTAAAAGAGGAACTGAATACCAGAATAAAAACTTTCAATAAAACATTAGCCAAGTAAAATAAATAACGACACATCTTGTAGAAAATAATGGGGCATGAGACATGCTAAGCTGTTTGACATGGTACGTGGCTGCAAAGGAAAATTTGCTTTTTATGACAAGCAGCGGAGCTGTACTTTTCTGTCTCTGGCCATGAAGTTTTACACAACACATTTATTGATTGCAGAATTTCTAACAGTTGACTCTGTTTCTTTGCCATCATTCTTCCAAGGATTTCAGAATACTTCACCGGCAGTTCACGGAGTCTTAAAATATTTTTCACTGGATCGCTGTGAGCGAGAAAGACATCACGATTCCTTACCTGGAAGGCAGACACGGGCTCTGCCAGCTTCTTGGAGCAGGCAGCAGGACTTTGGCAATAGTGAGGGCAGGAACTGCACCAGCATTGCGCTGGGTCAGAGTTGGAGGTGGGGTGTTGGTGTTTTCGGTGGAGCTGGTGAGAGCTTAAAGGACCCGAAGGATGCCCGTGGAGCACTGCGCCCTCCCTCTTCTCCCCCTTATGCCTTTGGTCCAGTGGGGTTTGTGTGGAAGAAGGAGAGAATGCTTGTCAGCGTTTGCCTAGGGTGTGCTGATTATGGCTAGGATAGCAAAAACAACCAAATACATAGATAGCCCTGGGAGATTTGAGTGGTGACAGCAAAAATCACTTTGTGGTCAAGAGTGTAAGATTCAGAGTGTGGAAGCTTAGTTTTTCTTCTGAGTTGTAGTACAGGGCTTTTTAGGGGGCCAGGGCTAAGTCCCTTTATCTGCTTTTGTCACAGACTCCCCCAATATCGGAATCTGCAGGACATAGTTAACTTTCTAAAAACTGCTATACGAGTGCAGTGCAAAAGTAAGTGTCTAACTTTGCATGCAACTTAGTGTCGGTAGCTCCTCCTCCAAAATACTGCCCTTGAGTAATTTTGGGGGATGGTACTTAGCACTACGCGATGCATTTAGCGTCTGCTTCACTTGGATATTTGCTTTCACTTTATGAACAATGGCGGGGGGATGCTGATGTTTAAGGCACATCGTTATTGCTTGAAGGCAAGAGGACTTGAACTACTCGGGAAATACAGCTTTAGGGGACTGGAAATCTGCTATAGGTCCAGTTCTGATTAGGTTATTGAAAAGTTGGTCTTGCTACTTCTGTGGACGCGGAAATAGATTCTAAAATGTAAAAAAATAGAGTGAAAGGCATAGGGTGACTTCTGTGATAGTCCTTTGTTGAGCTATTGATATAAGGCTTTGACCCTTTTTATTTTGGGGAGGGCGAGGTGGTTTGCATAATGCAAAACTGAACTGCAGCATGTGTAGGAGTATTCTTCATTGTTACTCTAGGGTGATGCCGTTGGTGCAGAGTCGATGGTCTGGTGGTTGATGTTTGTGATAAGACTTTCCACCGCTTCACTGCTTTTCTGTTAGGCCACTCTTCGACGCTTAAGAAAATAACTTAAATGTTTGGAAACAGTTTGCCTCAGAAACGTTTGAAAATCATTCTTCTATTGGATATAGTGTTGTACACTGTTGGGTTGAGGGTAAACCAAGCAGACGTAAGGCTGTGCGTGAATTGTGTCGTCTTCACAGCAAGCATTTTGGTCGAGACGCTTTAGCTGTTGATGTAGCTTGGGAACCAAGTGGATGACACCTTCTGAAAGACAGACATAGAAGGCAAGTTGTGGTTTTGTTAAGGAAAAGTAGTATAACTAAGACCTGGAGATCACTGTTCGGCCCCCACGGAGTCCTTAAGGGTAACTTTAACTATCCTGTCTGACTTAATAAATAACACCACAAAATAATTTAGGTTGGAGGGAACTTCTGCAAGTGATCTGGGCCTACCCCTTTCTCAAAGTAAAGCTCACTTCCATAGCAACCTGATGTTTCTTTGGTCAATCGATTTTGCTGAGGTCCCAAAATGCCCAACTTCTGTCCCAGGGTTTCACCCCTTCTATTGGCAGAATTATTTTTTTTTGCCATAACTCTACCCAAAATTTCCCTTGATACCTGTGGTGCTTGCTTGTCTCTTGCTGTGCAACCATCTCTCCAGCCCCCACGTTAACCTCTAGTGTTGCAGAGGCGGAACAGACCCTGCTCCCTCTCCTCCTAGCAGTTCTCCTCACTTCCTTGCATTGCTCGTACTCTGGTGAGAACTGGCATCTGGTTCTTGAAATGTTCCAGGCTTGATTCTGGAAATCTTAGCTTTTATGTTAATCATCTGTTTGGGAGAGTGGGAAAAACCCCGACAAAATGTTTGTACAAATCTGTTTCTTATCTTGGATTACCTGTATAATACAAGGTTGATTTTCTTGCTGGATGCATTTCCTGGGTAACTCTGACAGGCTCCTTGCCAGCCTTTCTGGAGCGTATTCATGTTCTTCCTGGACATTCAGAGGAGTGGCCAGACAGTAACCAAGATACCTTTTTTTTCTGGCTGGACTGTGCCCACTCTCTGTCATACTGCCAGCTCTCAGGAGGAACAGAAGTCCTTAATTCTGATTTTCTTTGGTTTACATTAGAGACTAGCAGAACAAAATCTCAACATACAGTGTAAGACCTTCTCTTTTTTTTTTGTTTTGTTTAACTGTTATGAGTCAGCTACACACCTTATGCAAACACCTTTTTTTTTAATGTAATCAAAATAAGGATCTTGCCCTCTCACTGTTTTATGGCTTTGAGAATTTGCAAGGGGGAATATACTGTTTTTGTGATGATGGAAGGTTGTTGTAAGAAGCATGTGATCCTTTTTCTTTACGCAAGGTTTAAATTGTCCTGGTTTTGAGCAGCCCCCACTCTTGCAGCATGTGTATACAACCGTGAAATCTCGGAAGGTTCCAGCCTTTTCCCTACTATTTTATCAGTAGAAACATGGTAGCTAACCTATCTGGATATAACTGGGAGCAGATAACCTTTTCAGAGGGTTTTTTGAGTTTGGGTTTTTTCTGGGGGCCTGCGAGCAACTAATGAATGAAAATGGTGTGTATACCTTCTCAAGCAGAAATATTCTAGGCTTGACATGGAATTAGAAATGGCTGCTGGATAAGCCTGTATTAAAAGTTTTGTTTCTTTAGATGGAATGAAATCAACGTGACTGAAGAGCCACATTAGCCTCAGCAGGAGGTAGCATTTTATGATGAATTATACCATAGACAGTGGTGTTTCAAAACCAGTTTTCAGGTGCACAGAGATATGAGCAAGTTAGGATTTTATTTAATGTGGTTGATTTGTAACTTTTTTTTTTTTTGGGAGCTTTTGTCTTGGTTTTGGATTAGGTTTATGGAGAGAAAACAGCTGGAGAAAACTGAACGGAAGGCTGCTCAGCTTTCCCTGTTTGCCTCTTCTTTCTATCTACAGTTTATAAAAGTTGAATGGTACTTACTATTAAGCAGATAGAATTCCAGTTTGATTTTTCTCTCTCCGTAATTCTTTTCTGTTTGGATTTTAACACGTTGAATAACGTGAGAGAAAAGAAACGTGCAGGTCTGTGCAGAGGTGCTTTATAGACACCTGTAATTTATGCATAGGACCAGATTCTCATTTTCATAGCAGCAGACTCTTGGTGTGGGTGTACCTTAGTGTACATCCAGCCAGAATCCCATCCTTGTGGCGAAGATAACGATGTGTGGACTATTTGCACTCAATATTTCTCAAGCATGAGGACTGAAGGAGAGGGAGGATTTCCCATCCTGGTCCTTGCACCATAAAAACCCTGAGCTGCGGGGAGTGGGAGACTTGCCCCTGCTGAGATCACTCACTGCTGAGGGTGAGGGGGTGTGGGAAGGAGTTGGGCTATGTCTTCATCCCATATCCCTGTGGCTGGTGGAAAATGCTGCTCCGTATGGGCTAGATAAGAAGGAATGAAGTCTCCTGCTTACACGTTGTAGCTCAGCACCACTCCAAATGTGTGCCAGGAGGTGAAAGGTGCCAACTAGACCAGTCCCTGAGTTTTGCAGAAGTTAATGGGACATTATAAGTTGGGTAAACCACTGAACTGGGGAAAAAAAAGTTCTTATTAAAAAAAAAAAAAAAATTTTGTAAAATTCTGAGTTAATTCAGCATTTTCCCTGTGAAGAGAGTGTTAAAAGATTTATCACCATGTCTAAAACTTCTGGTTAACACACGGCTTCCCCTTCTATTAAATATTTCCCTTTAATGCTCTTATCTCAATGTGCCTTCTGGACTAATATGTAGCATACAGCAAAGAAAACATACTTATTTGGAAGAAACACTTCATTCTGGAAGAGATTTTCAAGTGCTTAACTTAAAAACTGCAAGAATTGACTGGGGTGATAAGAGGTTTGAAAAGTTATGGTTTGATAGACCTATTTTTGCTAGCTGACTTAGCTATACTTTTCATCAAGTAAGGGAAGGAATCGCTGCAGTTCCCTAAGCTTTTGCCATCTATATTAGTGACTTATAAGCAGTTTATTTGAATCGTCATAGCATTATCTTGCAGCTGATAATTGACTTGATGTTGGAATCGGATCACAGGCTATTACGGAGCTTTGCCAAGCTGAAAAGTTTGGAACCTCGGCCAGTTGTTAGATGTCTAGATTGAAGGCTTGGTCATTGGCACTCTACAAAGATTAAAAGGAACAGCAAAGTACAGTTCTATGTTTCATAGGTTAGGACATTTCTGAAAGATGCTATTGCATGTAATCATATGTTTCCTACCCTTCTATTTAATCACAGTTAAAGAAATGTTCTCTTGACACAGAAGCCGGTGAGCCTACAGGGTGTTAAAAGGACACACACATCTTCTTCCTGAGGAGGTTCAGTCAAGAGATGACAACACGACCTGTGAACTGCTGCGTCACAAGGCTGTGAAAAAGACAAATCTGTTCCCAAGAGGTGTGGGGAAAGGTACTTTCAGGAGAGATGAGGAAGCGTGCATGCAGTGAAACTACCAGGAGGCAGGAGAAACCTCACACAGAACATGACATGCAGTTGTGGTATCATTTATGAAAGATCAGTTCAGAAGGAACAAAGGCTGTTGGGTTGACCAAGGGAAAGAAAAAAGTCTGTCTCTCTGACACTCCAGGAAAACAAGGATATGTGGGCATATGAGTATCCTCAGTAAAGACATCAACATACAGCCGTGTTTCTGATGAACACAGGCAGGTACTGGACAGGCGCTCTTGCAACAAGCTAAACTTGAACATACCTTTAGGAGAGACTTGGGTCAATTAATGGCAGCAGTTGTATCATGTAGTTAGTTAAACTGCTAGATACAGTGACCAAAAGGGTACTTTCCAGGCTGTGTTCCTGCTTAACTCCAGGAACTCTGGATTTGGGAACTGGGATGTGTGGGTACTGGGACTGGTTGGGATGCATTGAACTTTCTTCATAGCAACACGTGTGCTTAGGTGCTGGCCAGGGTCAACCAACACAGCGTGTATTTGTTCTATGCAAACAGTGATATTTATCTAATAATATCTAAATCTGATGTTTAGATATTACACAAATGTTAAATATCTAAAATTGTTTTAAGCAGAGTGTTTTAGGGAAGGGTTGATGTCATTACAGAAATTAAAGAAACTGGAAAACAATTCTAATAATGTGTAAATGCTTTAATGTGCCTATTCAGTTGTTTATCTCTCAATCTAAATACCTACCGTAACTGTTTTATTGCAGGCTGTACGTGTCACAGTTTCACTGCAGATAGCATTACAAAACTATACCACTTACGTAAGGAACTTCAGAAGTGCGGATATAAACATTTATGTAGGTGCTGCATGTTTCTTGTTTTAGACTTTCTGCAGTATTCCAGATTAATCTGTTTGTCCGCTGTAATTTAGAATCCACGTGTAGAGATTTGAGCCTCATTTAATTCTGTTCAGTGATTATGGCAGTAAACAGGCCGGAAAGGGATTTGAGGTAGGCTATCCTTCAAAAAGTATTCCTTTTCTCGTACAGGATGCCTTTTGGGAGTGCAGCTTGATTTTTAGTTTATTTACTTCTGTCCCTCACAGGACTCTGAAGGAAGATTAAAAAATTATATACCCTCTTCTAAAAACCTTATTATTTCTTTTATTCCCAATGGCATGTGGTTTTGGGCTAACTCTTCCTTACTGTTGAGCGCGAAAGAGTGGATGCAGATGGTGGGTATTTAATAGCATGTGAGACAGAGATTTGGTTTTTAATCAATGTCAGACTTTAGTGTAAAAATGCACAGTTTAAGGTAACGCTACCAACGTGTTCATGAACAGAAAATGTTGAAACGCATCGCCTTGCCCACTTGCGTTCTCCTCCTCTTAGTGGAAGGCTGCCCCAAAGCTCTCCTCCAGCCTCATCTGCTCTGAGATACTCTTACCCTGTTCATATGCATTTGTGGGGGTTTTGCCAGCATGTCTGTTAGCTGTTCTGCTCCTCTTCCCGGATGTTCCTAGGCGAAGAACATCTTACTCTGTGAACTTTAAATAAACCCAGTTCTTAGAGTGTTCTTTTGCAAGACAGATTTTTAATTTTCCAAGTCATTTTCTTCTGCTGTTTCTCGTCTGAATTCCTCCTTCTCGAACACAGGTGACAAGAACTGTGCAGGATATTTCAGGTGAAGTGTTACCAGGGCATTGCACAAGGCCTTTAATATGTCTTCATTTTTCATTAAAAATTTACATGTGAGTCTCAGCCAACCAGTACTTGCATTGTTTTATTAGCAGGTAGTTCACCATTAAGGTAATTTTGGTGACACTGTTCTGCTGAGATGTCTGTGGGCTGCCTTTCTGTCTGACAAGTCTTACTTCAGATACACACCGCTCCCTTTCGAAAAGCTTATTTATTGTCACAATGGATCTGCTTTTTCATGTTTAAATGTGCACAGTTCTCTTTGACAAACATAAATGCCGTTTAGATTATCTGGTCAGTTACTAGATTTTATTAGAATGATTCTAATCTTCTTGTCCAAGGAAAATGACCCTACATAACTTCTGTTAAATATTTCTTCAGGTTAATTGCTATGAAAGTGAAGGCAGGAATATGGTTTTGGTGGGGAAGGTATTATACTTCAAAGAGATTTCTGATCTAAGAGGTAGTTGTGTATCTTCTTTTATCAGTATCTTTTAAAGGAAGTACTAGAAACTTCAAGAGCACTCCTGAGTATCCTGATCTCGGTTGCTTGAGTTTGTATTGCTGTTCTACCTTCTTATCGCCACGTCTGCATCGTGATGTGATTGATGATCACCTGAGAAATAGCTGGGCCTTGTGGGGCAGGTTTATTTTCTCCTCTTTGTGGCAGCCATTCAGAGATTTGCCAGGAGAGCTGTTTCCTCTTAAGAAATCTTTGTGGTTCTGTCTTTTTTTTTTTTTTTTTTAACAGCCAAAATGCATGTGAATAACCTGGGCTCAGAATTAGACTGCCATTGGGTTCAGTACAGGGCACATGCCAAGGTCAGCATTTTCAGAGAGTTACCTGAGTTTTGGCTTGGTGTTGGCGGAGGCTTCCCACACCGCGCAGGTGCCACCTCGTTCTCCTGAGCTCTGTGATAGGCGTTTTAGAATTTAGAAGGTAGAAATATTTGTTGTTTTATTGGGTGATGGTGGTTTTGTGGGTGGGGGGTTTTTTTGGGTGGGGGAGGGTGGTTTCTTTTTGATATTCTAATGCAAAATGTGCATTTGGAGACGATCCACAATATAGGAAATCAGGATTTCAAAGGATGAGATGTCTGCAGAATTAATCTCTTCTGGCCTTGTGTAAAACCATTGTATTACCATGACTAAATGTGGATATAGGATGCCAATTTGTGGCCTTTTGAAAAACGTTATTTAAACCTTGGGCTCGCCTAGATCCATCTGGTGAGAGCACACGGTGTCGCATGAGGTGCGACTGAAACATTAAGTTTGTTTACCTCTTGTACCTGGAGGCTTTTAGCATAAATATGTCTAAGAAGTATTATTGAAATAAGACAGACGGGGTGGGAGGGGTGACAGGCATAGAGATGCAGAGATCTACCCAGGGCTGAAAACTTTATTTTTCAAGGAATAAGAGGAGGAAATGCACCTGCCATTCCGAGCAACTTAATTTCATGCAGGTACTGTTCTTCTCCTGACATTTCAACAACCTGTGTTTCAGATATTGAAAATATGGCCTGGTTGGCTTTTTCCTTTATTGGGAGAGAATGAATGTTTGTAATTAGGTACCCTGCCCCCCCACGCAACGATTTCTCTGTGTCCCCAGATAACCTGCCCTTAACCAATTAACAGCTACAGCCCTGAGTGGCCTTTGTTGCCAGGAGAGAAAGCCATCAGGCTTCTTGCTTTCTTCAATGCATTTATCTTGGATGGTACTTGATTTTTCTGCTCTGGAGTCACCAGTCGCTGTGCCCAGCCCTGTTCCCACCGAGGTCCACAGCAAGGCTGAAGAACGCATGTGCTCTGGGGCAAGGCATGTGTTGACATGGGTGTCGATGGGACAGTCTGAAATCTTTGTTTTGGGCGAAAAACGCTTAAAGGCACTTTTAGGCCTGGCATTATTAGGTCATTTTGGGACCCACCTATACTGCTAATATTCACATGAGAGTTGCTGTTTTCTTTCACCTGGGATCACATCCTCCCTTGGGCTCTCCAGGGTAGATGTCTGTGTGTTATGGCTGTAAGCCATTTAGTAATTTTGAGCTGTAGCTCTTCAGGTGAGGAACGATGGCCACTTCAACATTAGTGGTACCTTCAGTCTTTGTTTCTTAGACCTGTAAGTGAATCATCTCTTTTTGAAGACTGGAATTAATGAGGGGATAACACTGTACCACTATGCATATAACTTATTTCCTCAGTGAGGGAACCAACCTGACTCTATGAAGCAGGTGGGAGATTTAATACATACTTGGGTGGGTGCTTGGGAGGCCTTCTCCTAAGATTATACATTTTCTACGCAAATAGAAGTTCGTAGAAATACATTGAGGCTCACTTTGAGCTAAAGAGAAAATGCTTAATAAATTTAGTTTGTACTCAGAAGGAAAACAGTACCTTGAATCAAAAATGCATAAAAGCAATAGCTTATTATTTATGATGGTACTTAATATTAGGTTTACTGTCCATTCTCAAGCAATTTTTTTTTGTTTGTTTTATAAAATAAAGATCCTTTAATGTCATTTTGAAGGTGGAGTGATTGAAGGATTAGCTACATGTGTTTAACAATAATGTGAATGGGGCCATGTGTTGGGTTCAATTTGGTGTCAGCTGTTCATTGCTGATCTTTGGCTGGTTAATTTAATGTTCTCTGACATTTGCTCAACAAGCTTTTTTGTTGTGTTTTTGTTTTTTGCTGACAAGTGGTTGCTGGTGAATTGACTGATTGGAGAATAAGGAAGTCTCCAGATAGCATAAACCAGCACGCAACACGTTTGTGGGCCCATGGATCATTTGCTAAATATTGGGGAGGAGAGGCAAATTTTTAACCCTACGTTAAAATTATAGCTTTATTACTTTGTTAGCCATCTGCTTGACTGGTAAGACACAACTGATGCTAATGGTGTTTAATCCTTCTGGAAGGGGGGTGGAGTCTAGTCCCAAGGCTAGTAAGTACTTTCGTGAGGTCTGTCAGCTTTAGCTGAGCCCATGGAAATATCAGCCTGCTAATCTGATCTTTGGGTTATTTGTTTTTTGAGGCAAGCATCTGCAGAGAGTTGGGGGGGGGGAAAAAAAGTCAGCAGTGTGAAGCAGGTGTCCCCGAAACCCTCTTTTGTCCTTATCCCTTACCCGAGCGTTGTGACGTCGTAGTGTGCGAAGTGTAAAGGATCATACTAAGGACAGGAGTGTTAAAAACAGGACAAAGACTAACTGTTTTAGATTGCCAGAATACTTTAATGTGCTATTTACTGCTAGTTAAACTAAAAAAGGAAAAATGGATAATGTAGATATACAGATGTGCTAAATGCAATTATGTAGTATGTAAAGGTTTAATTTACAATTGTATCATTAAGCGCTTGTTTTCTGCATTACTGGGTTGCAGAACACTGGACAACTGTCAGCATCTAAAACTGCACAGACTTTGCCCCTTATACAGTGCTATCAACTTCTCCTTCGGACTGTGGCTTGACCTCACTAGCTAATGGGTTGACGGAGACAGGTTAAGTCTGATTTAGGGTACCAAGCTCCAGCATTATTCCATGCCATCTTTTATACCACATGCAGTCTTGGGGTTTTTTTTTCATTTTCTGGCTGCAATCTCAACATCTAAGATGGCTTGATTTTAAAGTAATCCGATTATTACCAGTTATTGCCTAGGATAGTTCATATTCAGTAATTATTCCTTAGGTCGACTGCGTTGTAGCAGTAGTGAATTGCCTCCTTGTGCACTAGTAAAATGAGGTTCGAGGACTTTGCCATGTGTGTCCATCCTTCAAAAGCTCCAGGAACGTCTGAGCAGTGTCCGTATCACTGCAGCAGAGAGATCTGTTTCTGTTGTAGGCGCTGCTCTACCAGCTTACCGGGGTGTGTGTTGGGACACGTTGGTTTCTGCTGATTCTCCTTGCTCTTCAGAACTGTCTCTGCGCGACTCTCCTGAATGCGTGGGCTTAAACATGAATGTCTGTAAGTGTAGAAAAACAGACCTTCTGGGGTAGTGTTTAGCGTGGAAACATAGAATCACAGAATGGTTTGGGTTCGCAGGGGCCTTAAAGACCATCCAGTTCCATCCCCCTGCCATGGGTAGGGACACCTTCCACTAGACCAGGTTGCTCCAAGCCTCATCCAGCCTGGCCTTGGACACTTCCAGGGATGGGGCATCCACAGCTTCTCTGGGAAACCTGTTCTTGTGCCTCTCCACCCTCTCCGGGAAGAATTTCTTCCTGATATCTAAACTTCCCCACTTTCAATTTAAACCCGTTACTCCTTGTCCTGTCACTACAGGCCCTTGTAAAAAGTCCTCTCCCAGCACCCTTGTAGGCCGCCTTCAGAGAGCTGTTTAGCGTACCTTTGGAATCGGCACGGCAGGGGCTGACTTTGCTGGTCAACCTGTGGAAGACGACAGTTTCGCCGGAGCGCTAGAACGTCCAGCGAGCGTGAAGTCGGGCTTCGGCCGCTCCCGGTGTTACGGCACTATGCGGAAGAGCTGGTGGATTCATGAAAACTTGAGAGCGCTTAACATAAAACCTGGATTGATTTGCTGCTTTACGTCTGAAATGGAATTACTACTAAACCTGCTAAGATGCTGATGTGTTGTGAGTTCCTGTCTTAATGAAATTTGGGGTTTGCCATGGTCACTTCATCATGATCTTGAGGTCTGAAACCTGAAGAGTCCTTTTAATGTAACTTTGAAAAACAAACAAACAAAACCCCCAAAAAACCCCCAAAAAGCAGTTTGGCCAGTATATTTCTCAGGACATGTAATAGAAATCAATGTGAATGCTACTGAATTTAGATGCTTCTCACATTTTATAAATGAGTTTGTGCTTACAGTTTCTTCTGGAATCTTTGGCTCTCTTAGACAGCACTGGGGCCAGACTGGATGAAATGAAACTAATTTCTGCAAGGATCCATTTTTCCCAACTCCTAAATATAAATTTGCCCTGTGGAGCAGACCAGCTGCTGCCTTTGTCAGCTCTTATTTAGCTAAGTGGGATATTTTTTTCCCTTTATTATTCTTTGTGTCAGAATCGCTCTGATAGGAACAAGCATACGCTCCTTTAATGCATGCCTATAAATGCCACTCACCTCCACGAGGTCCTTAAATGATGCCCAAGTCTGAGCTGCAGTGGAACTGGCCCAGACACACACAAATTGTCAGCTGCCTGAGTCTATCCTTGTGATTCTCACAGGGTGTCGCCGCCTTGGGTTCTTTGAAATGTGTTTGTCACGTTGTACGGTCTGTGTTACCGTGGTAAATGCAATCACGAGTGAAAGTCTAATGCCAAGCAGTCTTGCTCTTCAAGAATCCAGCAGTGATGGCTCAGGAGAAAACCTGCAAGAGATATCTGGGACATTATTTGTGGAGATAGAAATGGATCATCCACAGCATCCTAGTGATTAAGAGATTGCACCAAAAAAGACTTGGAACGAAAGTGTTGCGGAAGGTGTTAAAAACAACACTGCGAAAATGATAGTACTGGGAGTTCTGCAGTAGAATTGCTGCTGTTTAAAAAAAAAAAAAAACAAAACCAAACCCAAGCTGCCTTTTTCTTTTAGAATTTCATTTTTAGATCTGATTCACAACTCAACCATCTGCCTGTGGTTTGATTCATTTGCTACAATTCCAAGTTTTACACAGTGCTCATAGCCTGCCTTTTGAAGAAAATAGCCTGTATTCTAAATTCTCAACACTGTGCCACAACAGCTATTGCAACTCTTACTAATTTTTTTTTTTTGGCTTATTTCTGAAGATTTAAAATTATGCAGATTGAGCTGTAGGTGACAAAGAACTGGAGAAAGCAATGCTATAAATACGGGTTGTGTTTGAGCAGGAAAATATACGACCAAACCTGATAGCTGTCATCTGTGTCCCCGTCCCCCCCAAGTATTGGTGGGACTGTGGTTAACTTCTGAATTAAGGTCTTAGAATGCATATACCCTTCTCTTTATGCCTTTTTTTTTTTTTTTTTTTTTTTAAAACTAGCAGCATGCTCTTTGTTCTGCATTCTTCCAACCCTTGCTCTAGGCAAAAAAGAACAACTGATTTTGCTGATGTCCATAAGCCTTGTTTCTGTGCGGTAGGCTCTGTCCTCCCAAATGATTACCAGTAAATTGCTCTGATTTTATCTGTAGCTAAGCCTGTATTCTTAGCTGATGTTACTTTAAACCATGCCCAGTTTCATACACAGATGTCCTTTCACCTACGTCCTGTGTGAACGTTTGACCGCATCTGTGGCATGGATCAAAGTGGATGCTCTTGTCTGAAGGCATACTAAGGGTTTACAAGGTTTTTAAAATTTAAGAACCAAAAGCCAAATGTTTAATATCTATAGACCCCAGTAAAACAGCCAGAATGGACTAGTGACAGGGGTTTATTCCCTGTAAATTCTATAATATTTTTCTTCTCATTAAACCGGTCACTCAGCTAATTTTGAGAACATAATTTTGGTAGAGCAATGCTTTCCTAGGTGTAGGTGTTCAGGCAGAAGCAGGACTTGCCATGGGAAACTAAATGCAGGTTCTCAGACAGAGGAAAGGGTTATGTAGGTGTGCATATTACCCAGGAGTTGGAGAGATGGAGGTCCCTGTGAGCATAGTCACGGCGGTGTGCTTTCCAGAGCTTGCAGGTCTCTTGATCAAGCTCCTTGCCGCTTTATCATTGTTAACAGTATTAATAAGAACAGAAATATTTCCACCATCCACACTTTAAAAAGGTTTCGACAATTTAAAAATGTGTCGGCAGGGATGACAAGGAACTAAAATAATCGAGTCTCGGACTGGTAGGTCATGCTGCTCAAGGCTTGGCAATTCCCATTAAATATCTTTATGTTAAAACCCTTTCTGCTGAAAGTAGATGAAATCTACAATTGATTTGTCTCTTGACAGTGTTATTAAAGGGCTGCTCTCTATATATTTCTGCATAAAGCTTCAGAGGCAGTGCAAAAGTCTTCCTTTGCTTGAATGATTTTTTCAGGAAGGTGCAGAAGGCCTTTAAGTGGCCGCTGGCTGTGCAAGGAAGCTCTCAAGAGGAGATGCCTGAACCCCTTATGCTTGTGGGAATTGTGCCTGTACTTTCATTTCTTGATCAGCCATAAAATATTGTTTTAAATTATTAATCACAAGCCTGCAATGAATTCTGCTTTAGTGGAATATTTTTTCCTTTTGTAGAAGGTGATGTTAGAGGTTCAGTATCAGAACTTTTACTAAAACCCTACAGCATTGATTTCAGTGGCCAGATCGATGAAAGCATAGGCTGGTGTCACTTCAGTGAACCTCTCTAATTAGGACCATAGGATTTGCCACTGCACATCAGGCTGATGGTCTACTGAGTCTGAGTGGAGCATCCTGCCTCCAGCAGTGCCCACGCTGGCTGGCTTTGTTGGAAGTAAGCCTCCCTCCCCCCCTCCTTCCCCAGTCGTGCATAAGGTCAGCAGGGAGCCAAGAAGCAGAATTTTCCTCCTCTATCACGCAGAGGGATCATTCTTCATTCAGTTGGTAACCGGGGTCTTGGCCAGCATGGCTGTAAGTGGCCTTTAGGGGTAAAAACACTCATGCTTTCATATCGCCCTAAACTCAAATTAGTGATAGAGGCTAGCTGGTCTGGGTGAGGAAGGGTATTTCTTAAATTCTTCGTAAGTATACAAATACAGTTGACTGAAAAGGTCTCTCTGTGACACAGACTGTGGTGGAGAAAGGGGAATGAAGAAGTTTTCACCATAAACTCTCTACTTCAGTATTTCTTTTTCCTGTGTTCCCTTAGTCTGCATCATAGATGGGAAGGCTGCCCTTCTCTGCACGGGAGTCTGGTCTGGTCCCAAATGTGCAGCTTTACCCCTCACCAATTGTCTTCTAACTATATAATTGGCATATACCTCATTATATAGCAAACACTCCGAACCCTTTAAAGGGAAGCAGGAGGAACTAAGCTGAAAGCAGGGTCAGCACAGGCAATTTAATTTAGAGAGGTACCCGTCAGTAGAAGATGCAGTTAGATTCGTATCTATGAAACAGATGGCCGACTGCGAGATGATTACATTAGGTTTGTTATGTTTGTGGGAATTAATTCAGCACTTTTGTTGGTTTGTTTGGGGGGGGGGAGAAAAACCCCAAACCACCAACTTGGGCGATTTAGTAACAGTTTAGCAGGAACAATGTATGAAGACCACCTTATTCTGTAGTGTAAAAGGTAGCAACCCCCTGGGATCCCTGGGTATGCGGAAGGCTTTTTGCTCTAGCCTGCTTTCTAGTATGTGTGGCAATATAGTAAATGGCACAACAAAACAGAAATGCTGCCACCTATGGATAAAGAGTATTTTCAAATGCAAGAATTTTATCTCAAGATCTCATTAGCAAAACATTTAGGGGCAGATACCCGAGTGGGCTGTGTCCCCATCTGTCTGTCGATGCAAATATATACCTGTATATATTCTTTTTTCCCTCTTCCTCAGCAAAAAGTGGAGATCAGATTTTAACATGCTGGAAATCTAGCACTTCTTTAGGTTTCTAAAAAGTGTCTGAAGTTTTCTGAAAATTTTATCTGGTTATTTTGATGGCTACATGGAAGCTGAGCTCTGGTGATAATCCCACCCTAAGTGAGATGTTGAACCCTTCTGAGATTCTCAGTCTTTTTCTGCGTCTTTGGGATTGAGTCTTCGCCACACAAATTAATGCTCAGCTGTCACAAAGTATTTTTCGCTATCTTAAAAATGCAGCTTAAAATAAAAATAAGTCTTTCAGAAGTAGGTCACACCTAAGATTTGTCAAGCCAACTGTCCCACTTATGACAGGGCACAAGAGCAGAAGGAGCATTTCAAGGGCATCAGAAATGGAAGCTTGAGTGGAATATACAAAAGTTTTTGGAGAAATAATTGGCCCTTTCTCATTCTTACTCTTACCATCAGTAATTTTCAGAATAATGAAATAATAATAATTAATATGTAATCCTCTAACGACCAGCTCCAGTAGAGCATTCCTGATCGG
>NW_010250872.1:17258-30416 GCF_000690775.1 Eurypyga helias
ATTGAGACTTGAGTACATGCTTGAAGCAAGTGTGTGGTCAAGTGCTTCCTCAAGTTTGGCTCTTGTTTTTCTTTCCTTTGTTCCTTCCATATGCAGCGTGGCAGATACAGCGATGGGTAGGTTGTTGGCCTTTCTAACTCAGATGCACTGATTTTTCATCCATGTCTTGGTTACAACTGGCTTTGTGTCCTCCCAAGCATGGGAGAGCACTACCTCTCACCAACTCTTGGTGTCTTCAGAAGCACTGCTTCTTGTGAAAGATCTGGTGAGGCCGCACCTCGAGTACTGTGTTCAGTTTTGGGCCCCTCACGACAAGAAAGACATTGAGGTCCTGGAGCGTGTCCAGAGAAGGGCCACAAAACTGGTGAAGGGTCTGGAGAATATGTCTGATGAGGAGCGACTGAGGGAACTGGGCTTGTTTAGCCTGGAGAAGAGGAGGCTGAGAGGAGACCGGATCACTGCCTACAACTCCCTGAAAGGAGGTTGTGGAGAAGTGGGTGTTGGGCTCTTCTCCCTAATGACAGATGATCGGACGAGGGGGAATGGACTCAAGCTGCGCCAGGGGAGGGTTAGATTGGATGTAAGGAAGAAGTTCTTCACCGAAAGGGTTATCACACACTGGAACAGGCTGCCCAGGGAGGTGGTGGAGTCACCATCCCTGGATGTGTTTAAGAGACGGGTGGATGAGGTGCTGAGAGATATGGTTTAGTGGCAGACAGATACGGTTGGACTGGATGATCTCTAAGGTCTTTTCCAACCTAGTGATTCTATGATTCTATGATCTTGGACACTGAACTAGCGTCTATTTTACAGAGTGAGAAAGGTGAGAAAGGCAGTGCAGATGATTTATTGTTTGAGTAGCATTAGACATCCTGCTCGCAGGACTGGAGGATAGTTTGCTGGTGACTTCAGAGTGTTGGTATGGACTGAACCTCCCCTGCCCCTGGTTTTGAAGACTCAAGTTTTTCAATCAAGCACTAAGCTGACCCAAAAGGGAAGGCTGTCTTGTCGTTCTTGGCTTAAAGAGGGCTAGGATTTGGTTTCTTGGGCAGGACAAAGGCCAATTTCTGTAATTCCCTAATCCCCACAGCACATTGCTTTTGTTAAAAATTAAGAAAGCCTTTGTAATGTTTCTGGCCTCACTATGTGGATCAGATCACTTTTATGTTCACACATCCCTAGGAGTTGAAATAGTTGAGAGTCATGTGCCTTTGAGACCAATTTCACTTTCATTCGGAGTTGCTTCACAACTGTCAACGTTGTTTTGGTGAATTAATCCTCCAAGCTATCAAGAGAGAATGCAATAGAGGAATGAGTTTGTGCTTAAGATGCTACATGGCAAGTCAGGTTTCATCTCCAGCCCTCTTCAGACTGTTGTTATCTCTTGGGGTCTTTCCTTTACCCTTTCTTTCTCAGAGTCCAGCGCAGCATGATGGTTTATCTGGTTTTATCCTTCACGTGGTTCTCTGCCCAGAGGAGATGATGCTGAAGCCATGCAGCTTTGTGACCCCAGGTGACAAGCGAGTGGGCTTTGCTGGAGGGGAGAGCTGATGTGGGTCCGGCGTAGCTACCAACTTACTGACTGTTCATGGAGCGGTTAAAAGACCCGTGTAGACTTTACTCTGGCAGAAGTGTGCCTTTTGAAAAATAAACAATTAAGATGTCAGACATCTATCCTTCAACTTGGCAAGAGGGGAGGTGAAGCAGTCATTGCTTCTCACCTGGTCAACTTTGGCAACGTTATACTTTTAATATAAAAAATTCAAGCCAAACAGCTTACAAGGGCCAATTCTGTGTATTTTTAAGGAATACCAGCCACACAGTCAGACGGTGGGATTTGGGGTGACTTGCGTGAAGTGGGGTCCTGCTAGAGCAGCCCTCTGCCTGTAGCAGGCCTTGCTCCGGGAAATCGGCAGGTGTCTGCTTGAGGTCTAATTCAGCCTTGTGCTTTTTAGCATGCATTTCCGATAGATACAGCCTTCACATGTTTGGTTGCTGTTATGAACGCTCCAAAGTTCAAAAAAGGGATGTATCTGGATTTTTGCAGCATGCAAAATTTTGGATTTCCATTCAGAACATAAATCTCCACTGACATTGGGAGCGTTTAGACGAAGAGGGCTGTCTCTAAAATGGGTAGAAAGTCTTCTGATTGTGTAAAAAAAAAACCCCCAAAACAGCAACAGAAAAACCCCAACAAACAAAGGCAACAATTTTTCTTTAGTAGTTGTCTTTTAATGCCTACAGCATCTAGCACGAAAGACCTACCAAACCTTATGCTTGCTGCGAGTAGCTCGTTTAAGAGTGTACGTATAAAAATATATTGATCATGTTTGAAATTGATGTCAGACACTGAAACTCTGTTAGAGACAGTAAGAGAAGGGAGCAGTGGGAAGGAGCTGCAGGAGGGGTGGGAGTTGTTAAATGTGACAGTGTAAGAAATCTGAGCACCGTGCGTGCGTGACTGCAGCTAAAATTAACCATCCAAACCTCACATGCCAGCGTGTAGGTCATCATTTAACTGTAGACCTCTTGAGAAGGAAGAGCAAGCTGGACTTAGCAGTCCATGTTCATGTTAAATATGCCAATCAGTAGTACCAACTTTCAGGTCCCTGCTCGTGGGAGAAGTAGATTTTCCTGTGACCATTATAAAACAGTAAGCAGCTCTTGGCTCCGTGGTAATGGCAGCGGTGCTGTTGAACAGTAACTAACACCAGCCTCAGGAGTGGTATTTTTTGGGGGTTGGTTTTTTTTATCTTCCCTTTCTTCTGCAGCTTCTTAAGGTTTTCTGTGGTTTCTCTTTGGAGTAGAAATGTATCACCTTTTCAGATAAGCCTTTTTCTGTTGCTATTAGTGTGTGATAGTATATGTAAATGGCTTTATTTCATGTATGAAAACTGTGATATTTGAAAATAATTTCATGTGTGCTTGAGGTGGATTTTTAGAAAACGCTGGAAAAAATAGCTTGTTTGCTTCTCTCATTACGTTTCATTGGCATGAGATCAAATCTGTTGATTCACTGTGGCCAAATAAGACTTGGAATGGGTTTTGCTGATCAGCTCAGCAAACTAAACTCTATTTCACTCTTGGAGATGCAAAGGAGTCGATGCAGGTGTGAATGTAATCTCATTTCTATTCAGGACTTAAATGTTTTGTAAGGGGGAATAAGAGAGTGGCCACCTGCTTGGCTTAGTGTGTGGTTCCAGCTTGGAGGGGATTCGTATATGGCAAACGAGTGTAAGGGGAGCATCGAGCGCGGAGTTTGCTGGATACCAGCACGATTGCGGGCCTTGCTTTACCTTCTAGCTGGTGCTTTGGTATGTGTATATGGCAAATGCGTGTGAGGGGAGCATCGAGCGCGGAGTTCGCTGGATAGCAGCACGATTGCGGGCCTTGCTTCACCTTCTAGCTGGTGCTTTGGTATGAAATATTTACTCCCCTGTATAGGCAGCGCCTGTCAGTAACAGGGTTCAGAAACCGCGCAGTGTGCGGGTAAGGGGGGAGAAGAGAAGACATCTCTCTTACATTAACTCCAGTAAAATATTCAGTAGGGTAAGAGTAAGGAAGGTGCTGGCTAGGCAGTTTAAAGCATATTACTTGTTTAGCATCCACCCAAGATTTGCTTTACACAAACTCAGAGGCAGCAGTGCCTGCCCTGAAGCTGGACAATCTAAGGCTCTATGCGTGGAAGGGCTTGCAAGCATGCTAAAATTTACACACATGCTTGGCTGTGTGTGCTGTGAGTCAGCCCATTGCTTTTGAATAGTGGTCATATGCATGAGAATAGCACTCCCCAGTCGAGAATAAGGCTTTAAGGAGAGAGAAATAAATAGTCCCAGCGGTGTTTGTTTAAATTACCCATTTCTCTATTTAACTTCCAAAGGGTAGTTAATGTATGTGTCCAGTAAAACGTAATATTCAGCATAATACCTCCCACCAACTGACTAATAACTTAAAGCTGTTCCAACAAACACTTGCACATGTGAGTAGAATAAATCATTTTGTTTAGTTCCACTGTATAAGTAATAAAAAAAGCATAGTACCTCTGTCCCCCCAGAGAAGTGGGAACCAAGCTCCGTTGGCTACAGCTGCATTCCCAATGGTTGAGGATACTTGGAAAGGTCCAGCACTTCAGGTGATCGATGGGTTTTATACTGGTATCATAGGATACTGATTAGTAGCCACTTACTGTGACAACTGTTTTTTAGGGGGTTGCAAATGATTCCTGTCAGGAAGGTCATTCTGCCATCTCACCTGCCTACCAGGAGTTCAGCTGCAATCCAGCCCATCATCACCTCAGACTTGGAGTTTCTGGTGGTTTCCTCCCTTTTTGGTAGCACTGCTGCCCAAGTGCTGGTAGGATGGAGTAAGCAAATCCCCAGGCTCCCACCCTCACTTTTAGGAAGCCCACTATTACCTTTTTTTTTTTTTAACACAGAGAAATGTGGACACACTTTATTCTGTGCCCTGCTTTTTTTTAAGCCTCCTCTTTTCCATTCCACAAACTTACATTGGGGAAAACCCCCAAACAGTCTTTTGGAGACCAGTGCAAAGCTTTACTCATTCTAGAAGAGCCACTACTGCCCTTTCAGTGGCATTTGTGTCTTCGTACGGATATACAGATACGGACTTGCTGCAGGATTTAGGAAGTGCATGCACTGTGGCAAGTGAGGCCACAGATTGTTAAGAGTTCTCTGATAAAATATTGGTGAGAAATGCTCTTAAAGTGTGGTTTTGTTTGTTTGTTTGGGTTTTTTTACCATGTCCTTTTGCCAATAACTCAGCAAAGTGTCAGCCCTAATATTGTCAGGGCCGTAATCTCAATGTCCTTTCAAAATAGTTGTTATCACCAGGGTGCTTCCTCGGAGCCAGAGATGCTTCCGAGGGATGAGTTTTTCAGCTAAGCCTTTGGCTTTAGTTATTTACCTCTGGGCTTTGCAGTGTGATATGTATTAATCAGATAATTTTATTGGAGTGTAGCATGGATCAGCATGAGTCTGCAGTTAATATTACCAGTCAAAAGTTGTGATTTCATGACTCTGCATGTGTAAACCCCAATACTTTGGTCAGCAATGATGGGCCTTCCTACCCCCTTACAGCACTGTAACAACTGCAGGGGATCCCATTAGGATCATCTCAATATGTTGTGTTTGTTTTATGGTTTCTGATGGGTTTTTTTTGTGGTGGACTTCAGTAGGCGGTGTGGCTGGGTGAGCAGCAACATGGGCATTGCATTGTAATGGGTGTTCCAATGGAGTTCTTGGGTGTGACTAACCCTGCTATTCAGTCATGACAAAAGCCTTGCTCTGCTCTAATTATGCTACATGATGTCAAAAAGATACTCTTCAGCTGCTACGAAATTCATGAGAGCCTGACTCATGATAATTATGGGAAGAAAACAATCAGAGTCTGATTAGTTAGGAACTGACATGGAGAAAGAGGGAAAAATAGGCTTGAAAATGTGCTTGGGCATTTATTCTCATTAGAATTTTTTTTGTGAAATGAGTGACAAGGATGGGGTTCAGGCATATTTTCTGCTTACTTGCATAGAAGAGGGAAATGCCTTTCGAGTAGTTTGTGTGAACCCTTTTCGTAATGGAAGTGGGGAGGCGAAAACCGTTGGGTAGGTTTTGCATTCCCATTTGGATCTAAATTCTGTTTAAAGGAGACCCTTGAGTACATGATAATACCTGAAACCTGTATGGATATTCTGGGTCTCCTTTATGATCTCTGTAGCAGCATCTTGGATGCTTTGCTCTCATGACTGTTGACGTTCTGTTCACTGGGTGTGACTGACTATGGGAAGAGAGGACTGTAGTCCTACAGATGCTCTGTTTGGCCCTATATGCCAGCAGATCAAGAGGAACCTGCCCACCAGCACGTCTGAGCACCCAGGTTTCAGCCCATTGCCTCTCAAACCTGGTATCTGTAGAAAGGAATACTGTGGTTTGAGATGCCAACTTAGGGCTGGCTGGGCCACCTCTAGTTTATTTGGCTTGTTGGATGATTTTTCCAAGGTTAAAAAGACTGACTTGAATGACTTTTAAGTGGACAGTTGCTTTTCACTGGTCAGTATGTTCCCCAGCTCTCCCCAGGTGCTCAGCGGTAGCTGTGTGGTCTCCAAGAAACACCCCGTCCTATGAAAGGCACCTTTTCTGCCCATTGCGTATTCAGCTATGGAGCAGCGGGTTGAGCACAGGGTTGGTATGCTCAGGGTGTGATAGATGTGGTCTCTTGGAATGGTCAGAAATGTTACACGAGACTCAAAGTGACAAAAGTGCAGAAGTCTTCTAGCTGGAAAGGAGAAACTCTGCCCTTCAGACCTCTCTCATCTGACATGTGCCTTAATCAAGCAGGTATAATGCTGAGGAATTGGGAGGGGGGAGAAACTGAATTTCAAAATGCAATGTTCTCTCTGATTGGAGACTTACTGATTTTCAGGCCTTTTTCTCTACAGACAACTGTGCAAAACTTTAGAATTTGGGTTTGTTTTGGTTTTGGGGGTTTTTTTTGTTGGTTGTTTTGGCTTGGTTTTGTTTTTTCTCAAAACCTTGCTACTTTGTGCAATAGTGTTTTAGCTGTGACTCATAATGTACTTAATATTTCCAAATACAGTATTTACCTGTAACACTCTTAATTCAAACCTGATGGGGGGGGGGGGGCAAAAATATTTCACTTTTAATTTGTTCTCAGTTAATTGGACTCCTAAAATCATAGATTATGGAGAGAAAAAAAGCTACCAAACAGCTGAGTCCACTTTTAACAAAAGCCAGAACTGAGAGCTGAGTTAAACATTAAACCGACTGGTCTCAGGCACAAAGACCTTATGGAGATAATGCTCAAACCGTGTTGCTGGCTTGATTTTGTTAACTGTAAAATAATGAGGCTCCTTCCAATGGTTTTCATACTGTGTAAAATCACTGCTAAGTTTTAAAAGCCCATGCTGGTATGTATAATAAGGCAGTCCCTGTTTGGTTGTAGTGGATCAAATATTTTCATGTTGCAAAATATTGTGGTTTTTACTTAGGTGACTGTTGAAATAATTTTCATGTATATAGTCAAAGGTACGATTTTGTAACCCATTTACTGAAAATACCTGAGTAACACTCAAAATTCATGTGCAGAGGGAGGCATATATGAATGGAAAGTCTCTCAGCAGTGTTTTCCTATTCCTTTTATTATTCTTTTCCCAATTATTTGCCTGGTTTTGAACATGTGAAAACTCTATGTGCTTTGAAACACTTTTCATGTGTCTAGAAATAGCAACCATTGTACACTTATTTTTTTTTTTCACTTGTTTGTATGGAAAAGGAAAAGAAACGTTAGGAATCGTATTTGTGTAGCACCTTACAAAGACTTGCAACAAACAGGTTTTGAAAACATCCTGGAAGGTTGCCATAATTAGCTTAATATATGCCATAAAAATGAGCGGTGACCGTGAAGAGGTACTGCGGATAATACTGCACCCCTAACAATGCTTCAGAGCTCGTAAATATGTAGCCCAGTCAGTTAAAAAAAAATTTTAAAATGGCATGTTGTGTATTGCAGAATAATGTGGTATAACGGAGTTTTTAAAAGAGGAGCACAGATATATACCTGTATTTATATCATACCTACCTGTATTTAATATGATACCTATTATGATTTCCTTCAAAAGGCTTTCCTAATCGGCGAGCTGAATGAAAAAAAAATATTCCACACCCTTAAATACCCCAGAAACAAATAATTTTTCTCCACGCTGGTTTGAATAATTGATGGAATGTTTTATAATGAGGGTCTAGGGGTCACAAGTTTCTCATTGTGGGACTGGTGAGGGTGAACCAGACAGCGGGTATTTGGGGGTGTTTGGAGTTGTCTCCTTCACCAGGGTTTGTTAAGGGAGTCGGGGATTTCTTTGCTGAAGCTTTGTTTATCTCCAGGGCTCGAATCCAGGTCTGGTGTTCCTGGAGGCAGTAGGGAAGAGGTAAGAAAGAGCAGGTTTGCAGTGACCAGCCATGCATTCTCACACCGCCATGGGATTTGCCACTCCTAACTAGCTCTCCCGGTATTCCTTGCTACTGCTGTAATTTCGGGCTCTGCCAGGAGGGGTCTGTTCTCCCTATTCCCTGTCCCTGGGCTGTCTCAACTCAGCGCTGCTCCAGGCGTTTCTTTGGTTGTGTGATGAGCTGCATCACAGACGTGATCCAAGCTGGAACCGGTGCATCAAATATTTACCGAAAGTCCTCCCGTGACAAGTAGGACATTGATCACAGCCCTCCTGTTGAAGGAAACTCGCTGTGTTTGGTAAGTTATTTGGTAGCTAAATCACAGTGATGGTGTAGCGGCGGGCGTGGAGCCTCCTACTTACCACAAAGTAAGCAGTTTTCAACCTGTTTGCTGAGAAGTCTTTGCTTGCAGATAAGCACGCTTGAACCGGGGGGGAGGGGGCGGAAAAATAGGTGAAGGCAATCCTAGCTCCTTGGAGTTGTTGGATCTTTAAAAATACCTTCCTGTTATGGAAAATGTTTTCTTGTGAAAGGAGCTTAAGGAACACAATGTCTGGTTTGTGCAAAGCATGAGTGTTTTTTCTCCCTTTTCTTTTTTTGGTCAGCTAGGGAAATCACCCTGTGCCCGGCGTTTATTTCATTGAGGTGTTTTCCATTGAGGTGTTTTTCAGCTCTGTTTTTTCACAGAGGTATTCTAGCGTGTTTTTCTCTTCGAGTCTGTGACATTGTTGGTGTAGGAAATACACATCCTGCTGCTCTGAAGATGGAAGTAGAGGATAAATGGTGGAAAATAGGGACATATGTTTTGTATTTTGAGCTATTTGTTCGTTGCCGCTACCAGTAGCGTTTTACAGGTTTAAAAAAAAAAAAAAAAAAGTGAAGACTACATAACCAGAATAACCCTAGAGTAGCTGTTCTTCATATTAACATCGAATGAGCAAGTGTAAGAGGAGTGTGAAATTACAACCCTTATATTGTTTCCAGGTTCCTCCGTCCCGTGTAGCAAATACTTGACTCTTAGGCTTGGGAGTTGGGTTTTGACTCCTGGGAAGGAGAAGGCCATAAGCCTTGCATTCTTGATGGGACGCTGAAATTAGCAGCCGTGGCTAAGCTTGGTGATATTAGTAGTAAAGGATCCGTGTTGGTGTACAGTGGTGTGAGGGGTTGTATAGCTCAGGATTGGGGTGGTGGAGGGGGAATGGCTTTAAAACCATGTTCTGTTTCACCAGTGTTTTACCAGCAGACAGAATCCAATTTCAGTGGCCATCATTACATCTGCTTCCTCAAGGCTGGGGACAGGGATCTACATAAATCAGTGACCACAGCCCTGAGGGCGAGGGCCCATCTCCTTGTCCTCTTTCCATCTATCCGTAGGCGTGCAGGGAAACAGTAGTGCCTGGGGCAGTGCGAGCTTTCCCTGGGCTTCTGGGGACTGAATACTGTTGTGCACACATTTCCCTCCACGTCAGCTATTCACCCACTCGTGTGAGGCATTTGTCACCAGCACAGTGCTTAAACTTTAAAAAAACCCCAAACCCCAGTACATGGTGCTTTATAGGGACAGTGGAGGATTCGCATGGGTTGTGCTCCAGAAGGCACATTGAATCTACTCCTGCTTACTGATAGACTGAATGGGGATGAATGTATTTCTCGTATGCTAGACACTCTGGAGATTAGGGGTGAACCTTAAGATTTGTCCGGGTATTTATAAGGTAAAATCCTGATATTTAGGCTTCTTTTACTTATTTCTTTGCAATATAAGTAGATTGTATACAAAAAAGTCTTGTCTTAAATTTTGTCCTATACAAAGAACCGTTATTTATTTCAAACGCAGAAATTACTAATCAAGTATTTTTCCTTCTTTTTGATAAGCTAGCTTGAAAAGATTTTATATGTTTTCTGGTCATCATAGATAAGTTGTGCTAGCATGTAGTAAGCAGTGCTTAATGGAAATTGAAGAGAGATTTTGACTGGTTTGTTTGCTTAGTTTTCAGATAGTACTTTTTTTAAAAAAAACAATCCCAACAGAAGTTTGGATGAGGCATTAAAATCAATGTAATAGGCCTATTTAATCTGTGAGATGGAATTCATTAGAATAGGTAAATTTTTTAAGACCTTTAAAGGCTTGTTGGGTAATATAACAAAGGAGTTTTCTCAAAACCGAATTGCTAGTTTGTTAGTATCTACCAGAAGTGGTTCTTGGAAAGGAGTTTTTCGAATTTCTCAGTAAGAGTTACAGAGAAGGAATGTTAAAGGGAAAATGCAAAAAGGTACTTGGGTGGGAATAGAAATCTTTTTTACACACTTGCTACTGCCTCAGAACATTCAGTGGGCTGCCTGGTGATCCAGTCAAGCTGTAACACGTTCAGGAGTGTACTATCATCTTCTGTGAGCTTTGATGTCAGATTTCTCGATAGGAAAAGCCATACTGTAGGAAGCTGAATACTTTATCTGCACAATGCCTTGAATTTTAATGTTGTTGACTTGGTTCAAAGAGCAAAAAAGCAGTGATCTTAAATTAGCCTCTCTGATACTGAAAGAAACAAAGAAGTCTCATTTTTACAGTTGATATTATAACTAACAATTTCTTTCTGTTTATCTTTATCCTAACAGATTTACACGGATTGGGCTAATCACTATCTAGCAAAATCTGGTCACAAGAGATTGATAAAGGACCTACAGCAAGATGTGACTGATGGAGTCTTATTAGCTGAAATAATCCAGGTTGTAGGTGAGTGACTTTCTCTCTTTGTACTGGGTATCCCCCAACTCACTCAGAAATTCACTGTCTTTATTTTCTGCATAAATGGGGGGAGGGATCCATGAAACTGCGTGGAATTATGTAGGTAATTTTCCCTCATACGCTTCGCTAATTAATTCGATCAAGCCTTGTCTTAAAGCATAATTGAAAAATATTTGACGTTGCTGGTAAGATCGCCTGCTGCAGCAGTACCACTGCACATGGCTGAATGTTGGAAAAGCAACCGATGAGGGACTTTTCTCTGCTAGAATGCTGTTAGCCTTCACTGTCTCTGTTTCTGATACCTTCTGCCGGTTGTTCTGAATATAATTTGTAGTGATACTGGCCTGCTGTTTCAAACCTCCTGCTTTCAGTTGGATTTGGAAAATCCGTATATGCAGCTAGAAAAGGAGAAGGGGTATAATTTTTCTGTGGCAGAAAAAGGAAATCTTTTATAATAAGTTTTCAAATGAGGAAAGTCCTTTATCATTAGAACAAATCTCACATGTGGTCTCAGTTCTACAAAGGCTTTAGTTCCCTCAGTTTGCACTAATATTTGTAGATAATGGCTGTTCTAAACAATTTTCTCCATTGACCCCATGTAAAGCTACATATTCTCCCTCTTCCCTTGGGCCTGGATCCTTCATTAGTTCCTTCAGAAGTGCATCCATCTGGTATTTGGGATGCCACAAAACACAGTGCATGGGCCAGTGGAGAGGGATGGAATTGGAAAGCCTGCTAATGGGAATTAGGACAACTATTGTTAGAGGCTGACAAATTTGAGATGCAAATTAAGAAAACAGCAGTGAAGTAACAAGACATCAGTGCATGCATATTTATGTGCTTAGATGCTGTAAACGAGCTAGTTCCTCAGTTTAAGGTACAAAACTGTGAGCCCTGTTCTTGGATGAAATTGCGAGGCATGAAATTATGAGGCATGGTTCCAAAGACTCTACTAGACCTGTACTGGAATACGTCAGGAAAGATTTTGTCTCTGTGATAATGTGCAACATGGTATCTCAGGAGCATTCTACAGACCCCCCACGAAGCTACAGATGTACAAAACCAGGCCATGAATTGATTATGTATTGACATTTGCTGCCAGCACCACTTCATCCTGTATCTCTTTCCTTTTGTGTGTTTAATGGGGAAGAAGGTTGGAAACCCAGGAACAGTTAGCTGTTGATTCCTTTCATTCCACACCTAGCTACCCTGCCTTAACGCTGTTGTAGGCAACTTGGGTGTGAGAACATGGGTGTAAGAATACCACCAGCAAAACCATATGAACCTGGTTGTACCAAATATTTAAATGTAGTTGTTTGAGTATTGACCTCTGAAAATTCTTTTGAAATTAAGTTCCTCCCTCTAAAATATGCAGAAATAATATTGCTTACTGTATTTTTCTTGGAGTCGCAGTTTTTTAGCCATTCTGAGAGTGGCCTTTTGGTTAATATTAGCATTAGGTCTGCAAACTTTCAAAACTTAAAGAAAAAGGTGAAGGATTTCATTTTCAGAGAATGTTTTCCATGTGAAAGAAAGTTCATGTTTAAACATTCTCAGTTTAATCCTCCAAACCAACAATGAGAAAAAGTCATTTGTGTGTGCTGTGTGTGGCCTTAGGCACACTGCATCTCATTGTCACAAAGCCGGTGAGAACTTTCACACCTAGAAGCAGCCTCAACTGTAGCCTGCAAAACACAAGCTTTTTTTTCTAGCGAACAAGACTGCATACAAAGACAGTTCCTATGTGTGGAGTAGAGGAGGTTTTTCTTTGTTATGGTGTGCTATGTGTAAAAGCAGCTCTGGATATCATCCTCCTTTTTGTGGTGTGCCTGGAGTATCTGGAGATTGTCCAAAGTCATCAGAATTGGTTTTTAATTATGAGTGATACAGGCTTTTTTGAGTTTGCTGCCTGAGATTTACATCTCAGATGTTGAATCCTGAAATATCCAAAACCTGAAAAAGAATAAATATGGGTTTGGGTTTTTTTTTAAATGAAGACCCCATAAGTGTTGATGATTGATTATACAGAGACCGTGGTCGCAGTCCTTTCTGCTTACCTTTCTTAAGTGAAACAGCTGTATATTTAGGAAAGGAAAATTTTAAAATTAGTAATAACTAGGTCATTCTTTGGCCTTAGCATCCAAACACAGGGCAAATCTAAAAAGACGTGAAACCAAACGTCACTGCATTTGACTTTAGAGGATACACTCTTCAGACTTCAAAACCGCTAAGGATAATATAGAGGCATTGTATGACAACAGCTTTTTCTGTTTGCAAGTCAGTTATAATGCATTCATAGCATTATGGTTTATTTCAGTTGAAAAGTGTATGACTCTAAAAGAATACGTAATATATGCTTTAGTAGTGCCATATAAACATAGTAGCGGTACTTAAATTCATGAATGCAGATAAAATCAGCATCATAGAATCACT
>NW_010250873.1:0-23494 GCF_000690775.1 Eurypyga helias
GTCCTACTTCATTCAAAAAGGATTTCTGCTTCACGTCCTGGGAAGAGTTCAGGCTCTTGGTGGCTGAAATGGGAAGGGTGGGATGGGGAAGTGAAAGGGCCCTGCGTGAGGAGGAGCTGTGACCACCCTTGCCCAGGACCGGCCTGGGGACAGGCAGGTCAGAGGGGTCCTGGAACAAGATGCCCCCGTCTGGAAGAAACTTGTGCAAATACGGTGAAGAAAAGCTTTGATCTAGAAGAAGGTAAGTTGAAGAGGTTTTCAGTTATTTCTGGGTAGCAATGGCTTTCCTTATTTTAAAGGTAATGTAAAGGCTTTTGTATGTCAGTGCTGATCACAAACATCATAGAAAATAACATGAAACTCATGCTGGAAAGAAAATGCAGTGTCAGTTATTCCAAATGAGTTCCTGAAATTCCTGATCAAAAAGTTTGCCAACAATGTCCTCAAAAGCAAGGTGCTTTTCAAAGCGTGTCTTAGTTTTTAACCAAAGGAGTTTTGCTCGAAAAATGTGTAATAGGATATCCATTGTCTTGTAATAATTTCTACATGAGCGATCTGTGATTCCACGTGAACAAGATCCCCAAACCACATCTGTGTCTTTGCCTTGAGAAAGGATGTGAGGACTGAGAGCTGAGGTGATGGGATTCAGCTTGTAGAAAAGCCAGGTTACGAAACATGGGGTCAGCGCAGGATTCCACAACAAGCTACCTGCCTTTCTGTCATTATCGAGTTTTAAATGAAAATACCTACTCTTCTAACAACGTAAACTAACAGAAAATTACACCATTCAAGATTTTTCCTTCAAAATCATGGCAGACAATATAATTCAGTTTAGTTGTTCTTTACGTCTCAAGATTGGTCCTAATTTGGGGAAGCACATATTGCCAGCACAGCCCTGTAAAATCCTAGGGACTCACTCAATTAAAACATACAGGTTACCATTTTCTCAGTGAAAGCCTGGGTTTCACCCAGATACATTAGGCTTACATTATCTTTGATAGTGTGAACAAAACATCTGTTTTTTAATGATGCAAGTTCTGGTGCCGGTCGTTCCTTCTGATAGTAAATTACTCATTACTCCAGGAATTAATTAAAATAAGTGGTTTTGACGATAAAATTGATTCCAGCGACTCATCTTGCCATGGTCTGTAATACATGCAGTATTGGTGGCAAAATCTGATCCTGAGTGAAGAATAAATGTCTAAAACCTTGGATTTTAGACTTGATGTTTGTTTAGTCATTTGTAAAATTTGTGTAGTATAAACGTAAGAGCTGGGATTATGAAAGCAGACAAGGAAGTTCATGCACGTCAATTCCTTGTGTTTTAGTGTGCTGGTACCTAAACCCTTACTCACACTGGCTTGGCAGGCTTTAATCTCTGTGTGCAGAGTACTCAGAGGATTTGGTAGTCACTGCTATAAGCACCATAATTTAACAGTTGTTGGAAGTTTGCTCTTTAGCTGGATTTAATGCAAGACTTAAGCCATTTGGCTGAATTGTTCTTTTAGGTTTGTGAGGTTCGGTTATTTTTGGTGCTACAGCAAGTGCCTTGAAAATTGAAGTACTGCTTGTAAGACCAGTGGGGGAATGTACCAGTTATATGCCTCTGTTATCACTGCCTTTAAGTTGAGGATGGGGTGCAGCCTACTTTTCCCTCCTGCTCTGGTTTCCGTACGCAGGGATTCCAGTAACGCTTTCATGGTTTGACCCAGTGATATTCCTTGGAGATTTCAGAGGGAGAAGAAATCATCATTTGTAAATTGCTGTGGTTTTTTTTTTAGTTACAAGTATCTAAAAAATCATCTTCATAAATGAATATGGTCCAGTACTCAAAGAAACAGTTTTAGGCAGTCTGATGCGAGTATTTGTAACACAGAGAACACACAGATGCCTCTTTTTGGATCCAAGTTTTCTAACAGCCTAATTTGTAAATGAGCTTTCTGTGTATTCACACAATCATAGTAATTTGGCTTGCAGACCTAAGGAAATGCAGTCATCAAGCTGTGAATAGCTTCCCACACTTTCATGCTTCATTTCCAGGGAAAGAATCACGTCTGAGTGACTTAAGGGGAAAGAGCTGCTGAGGCATATAAATAAACACTGCTTCTGAGAAGCTGGCCTGTGTCTCGGTGAAGTTTTGCCGCGAGCGCCAGCGGTTTCTGCAGAAAGCAAATCTAAAAGGGACATAGGAAGGTCTGCAGGTAGGAGCAGAGCCTCCTGCGAGCAGGTTACTCTTGAGCAGAGGTATGCTAACTGTGTGTGCTTCCCTAATGTGATTAAAAATAACCAATGCTAATGTGACTTTCCATCTGGGGGATTTGCACATGCCACACAAAAATGCCCGTACCTGAAAGGGTGCCATCCACGCACAGTTGCATTGGTAGATTCAGCTGCTGTTTAATGACTGCAGCTTTGTATAGCTGTGGATTTGTCAAAGTAACGATACGTTGATATGTCATGATCTGCTGTCACAGACCATTAACGCCACGATGTCTTCTCCCCTGCGTCCTCTGCGTCTCTGAGCTTCCTTTGTTTCAGGGCTGAGCTGTGGCGGAGAGGAAAGCATTGCACTGAGGTTGGAAAGGAGTTCATGACTTCAGCTCTGGAACTGGCGTTGAGTTTTTTTCTATTTAAATATTTATGCAGCGGAACAGTCAAACTCTGCTATAAATTTGACACCTTTAAGTGACTGATCTTAGCCAAAAGTAAATTACTGAAGCTGCATACACGTAACAGATTTCATTTGAGCTGATTTTAGAAGTTAAGGTAGTTCACAGAATAGTGAGAGTTGAGTCCAGGCAGGTGCTAATGAAGCCGTGAGCTAGATTTGTGGAGCCTGAGGAGGAAACTCCTCTCCCAAGAGCCTGGAGCACTGCTCTACTTTAGGGGTGGAATTCCTTCTTTATGAAGTGAGATGGGAGAGTGTGTTCCCCTTTCCAGGAGAATGTATCTCACCCCAAGAGGTACCCTGCTCCAGACCTCTTCAGCATCTTTAGTTGGGGTTCATCATCTAATGGAGATGGCTTTAATATTCACAAAGCCAGACAGCAACCCCAGTGTCCGTTGGAAAGAGCACCCCAAGGACAACTTGGGTGTAGAAAGCTGAGGCCTGGGAAAGCAGCATAAACTTGGGCTTGTGTGTTCTTCACGAGCACCAGGATTCCTGGTCATAAAACTTTGCACCTTGAGTTCCAGGAAAGGCTTCATGGCAGTGAATGCCCAACAGAAGGAAGTGCCAAATTCCCTGTGTGTTACGGGGTCAGGCCTCCTCTTGGCCTTTCCCACCATCCACCTGCTGCCTACACAGAGTGTAGGGGGTCAAAAGCCCCGTGGAGGAGCCTGTCTCCCTGTGGGGAAATGGAAAGGTTGGCCCATGCTTAGGTTGGTTCCTCTACGTACCAGCTTACTAAAAATTTAAGCAGTGCATAAGTGCTTAATCCTGGTCCTTGCCATCACTGAGCTGATATTTAACAATGCTTTGCATGGGGATTTTGCTGCCATTTGAGCTATTTTGCATGAAAGCCTGTTATTACAGAATGATAATGTTTTGGTACAGTGATAAAAGCTGGGAAATTCACCATGAGCGGTGGTGTTTCTCTCTCTCTTGCCTTTACTGCATGACAGCTTTAGTGTAGGCAGTAATTGAGTAAAAGTGACAATAGCAATTAACTTATAACCTTCTGCTTCGGTACACACTTCAGCATTCATTCAAGGAAAAATGTCCATTAAGAAAGTAAATATTTGTATGGGAGTGATCGGTGATAAAAATTCATACAGCTTGGCAAATCTGCTGTATCAACTTAAATAGAAGTATCACCAGGATTTTCAATTTCCCTTGCAGGTTTTGCCGTAAAACATAGCGTGAATCCTTTCTCTTTTCTGTTTTCATACTTTCCCTGTTGCAGTAATAAGTTAGAAAACTGAAGTTTAGATAATGTTCTTTGCGCAATCACTGTCTATTAGTTAAATAGGCTGTTCTGGCATTGATTTTTTTCCCCCACAAGCCATTTTTTTGTCCATGGTTCATTACTGTTTGTGATTAGCTAGGTGGGAAAAGAAATGGAGAATGCTGATTTATGTTTCATGAACGACAGCTTCCTCTTTCTGGTTGCCCCGTAGCTGTGGTTTAAAGCAGCAGTTTCTCCTTAAAACAGCTGCTGAAGAAACTAAAACAAAATTATTTTAAAAAATTAGCCGTGTTAATAGCTTGGCCTGAAAAGGAGTAACCTGGTTTTCTGAAGACCTGAACTTTTCAGAAATGTTATGGATTTCAGTACCTGTGAAAGTCATTATTTCATTGAAAGAACTAATTCTGACGTACAGTTAGGAGGAAAAAAAATCTCCTCAAAAGAACCCCAACCTTCAACAGCAGACAGCACCAGCTCCTTCTAGTTATCGGTGGTTTCTGAGGACCTCCCTGCTACGAAAACTGCTCATGTAGGCATTGGTTCACGTGCCTGTTGGCATCAGCACTTTCTGCTGGTTCACCAGGTGACTTGTAAGAGGGAACTGTGTTGGTGCGAACAGACAGCAACCCTTACTTCATAAACCTTTCCCTCTCTGTACCTCTGTGCGTGCCGCAGAAAGCTTTTGATTCCAAGGAACCCATTGTGCCCCTTGACATGGCTGGCTGATAGGGAGAGGGGAGGCAGCAACGGAGCACTGATGTCGCTCTGATGGCAGTGACAAAGCAACCAGCAGCCCCTACCCACGAGTGGGGCTGGGTGAAGCAGTAGGCCATTCGGGACACTGCACGGAGTGCTTGCCCACCATCTGCCCCAGCCCGGCACCCCCAGCCCGGCACCCCCAGCCCAGGCTCTGAGCACCTCTGCAGAGCCCATGAGGTGGAAGCTCATTTGCCAACGAGCAAACCTTCACAACTCAGCCCACCTGCTTGTAGCTTATTTGCAGCTGTTTCCATTAAACCTGTGGTACAGGTTAATAAATGCCTGCATTGCAGTGGGTCTCAGTGTGGTGTGTTCTGGGGGTATGTGTGTTCTTTTGCTAAATGCTAGCATTATCTTTACTAACGTAATGTTAGTTTTATTCGTGGGATTCATTTATCATACAACATTTCTGCTTGAAAATAAAGTGTTTGTGTAAAATGTGGCCCCCTGTTAGGAGTGGCTCTGGCTGCTAGGTGAGTACCTGAGCTGAGTGCTGATGCACAGAAGACTGGATACCAGGCAAGAAAAGAAAAGGCTCAAAGGGGTAAGTGGGATGCCTGTCCACCCTGGCACCCTTGAGTGGCTTAGAGGAATACTCAGATGCAGTAGAGCTGTTTCAGGTATGTCTGTCTTATTATTCTTAAGTAAGATCACTTATGTAGTCTATTTATTTCTCCAGATGTGTGAGTTTCCAAACCTTAGACACACACACATGCACACTCCTTCGGTTTTGGGGTTTTTTTGTAATATATTGAGTGTTTCTGAAACCTTTTTCATGTATTGTTTTTTCTCTACTATATTATTTAGCTATAAATAGACTTGCCAATTGCTTTCATTTAGCAAAATTTGTGGGTTGTGTGCCAGGGGGCCTGTGTAGCTGCTCAGATGGATCAGGCTTGCAGGGAGCAGGAGCTCTCTGAAACTGAAGCGTGTTGATTACTTTTGATTCTCTCCTAGATTTTAGCCTGGCACAAAATCCTGGTGAACTGTAGACGTTACTTCAGAATAAAGGTTGATTGTCTAAGATTGTGGAGTTGCTTTAGACTTGAATGTTTTAAATGCTGAGCTCTTGATTCAAACTGTTCTCAGTCCTCAAGGGAACCAAGAGGGCTTTGAACAACCAGCTCCTAAGTGTATTGGTAGTAAGAAAGCTGTGTTTCCATTGTTTTGTTTTAGTGGAGGCAGATGTGCTGTGTCAAGGACTCAGGTGTAGTTTATGAGCTCCTGGCCTGCGAGCTGCCAGAGAAGAGCAGTGTGGCGTGGCTGTGTGGGGAGCTTGGCAGAGGCTTTGGAAGCAACAGGTTCTAGGAGAGGGTGGGATTTCCTGCAGTATTTAACTATCTTACAGGGACGCTATTGGTAATGTATGTTCAGGCTTGGTTTTCCCTCTACTTGTGACTTCCACATATCCTCGTTTTTCAGTGTAGCCTTTTACTTCCAGTTGGTTTTCCAAGAAACATCCCCTTTTCCTTCCCCTGCAAAATCCAGCAGCACAAAAAATAAAGGTGTTACTTGCACCCTGACAAAGGCCAGTGCTTCTATAAAGCAAATACCAATAGGCATCTACTCCAGATGTGCTCTTTCTCCCCCTCTTTTCCCCAAAACAACCCTGAGGAGGGCAGAGGAAGTGAGGCTGAGACCCAGAACAGGTGTGGGGAGGTGAGGGGCAGAAAGAGCAGAAACACCATGGACCAAATCACCTCTTCCTGCAGCTCCGGGTAGGCAGGGAGCAGGAAGCAGGAAGGGGATGTCCAGCTGAGGCAAACAGGGCCCCTGGGCCAGCACTGAGTATCCTGTCCAGCCCTGGGCCACAGGGACAAGGCAAGGATGACAGCTTTGGCTCCAGGCTCTGATGGCAGCTCTTGGTGCAGCAGGAGGCAGGATGCCTTCATCCTGGGTAGTACTCCCCAGGTTCCGCCTTCTTTCCCTGCTAGCAGGAACTGCTGCTCCATCCATAGCTCTGGGGGCTGTCTTTACTTCTGAATGCTTCTGCTTGAGAGGCTGTAATAGCCTCACCAATACAGGTCCCTCATACCTGTGAAAAATGACCAGATCTGCCATTTGTGTGTTAATTGTGTAGTGATATCCAAAGCAGACCTTTCGATGCTTGCAATTTTTCCTCTGCTTGGACCAAGAAGTTTCCATGTTCAGAGCTACCTGATTTATCAGCAACAATTGGCCGCTGGTAGGGTAACATGTGGCAGCTCTTTCACAGTTGGTTTAGGACACGAAAAAATCTGTATTTTACAGAGAAATGTTGGAGGAATGTGAACAGCCAGAAAGTAATTATATGCTTGGAATGCCACCAGGATACCAGCTGACTGTGGGGAAAAAAATGGCCTCTTTTAGAGTGAGAAGTTCAGAGATAGCTGACATTTCTGCTAGGCTAGAAGAGAAATTCCTTTTTTCCTTGTTCAGTTAATGGGATGAATTGACTCCCCAAGGGATCAGACAAGCACCACAGCTGGTGCAATGCAGGGGTTGGAGTGTGAGGACAGCAGGTGAGAAGGGAAGAAAGGGACCTGTCCTTCCTAGCGGTGTTTGTGTGAGTCCCACTCAAACACTGACTGCAACTGCATGGCTTAAAATCAGGATTTAATCAAACCCACAGTGTGAGATGTAGGAGTGTCTGCGCTCTCAAGGAAAAGACTTTTTGGTTTTCTGTAGCAGTGACATAGAGAAGTGGATGTATTGCCTATCTCTGAGTCTACATCAGCAACTCATTTGTCAAGAGCAAGGGAGAAAGTGAGTAATGAAAGTTTATGGAGTGTATTTTCTTCTCGACGTGCTGCTATTAGCATTAATGGCAAAGGCACTCAGAGCGAAGAGAATATGCCCCCTTGTGCTTAATGATTGAGCTCCCAGGTCACTGCTAAATCTCACAGGCTTTATGTGCTCCTCTATGCAAGGCTTCTGCACTGTATTTTAAAAAGGGGTAAATTACATTGCTGACCTTAGTTAATTGCTGACAGTGAAGTGATATCATAGCCGAGGGCAGACTG
Source organism: Eurypyga helias (assembly GCF_000690775.1). Classification (NCBI taxonomy): domain Eukaryota; kingdom Metazoa; phylum Chordata; class Aves; order Eurypygiformes; family Eurypygidae; genus Eurypyga; species Eurypyga helias. Next base: position 7,670 of record NW_010250873.1, read on the forward strand.
TATCAAAATGACCTGAGATCGATCTTTCACTTAGTCTGTGCTCTGTTTTTAGAGCTACACAGTATTCCTCATGATTAAAAACGCAGTTGCTCAGGATGCAGTATTTAGAGAACTGATGACATCTGGTCAGAAGATTACAGAAACTAGCTTAAGTGACACCTGTTTTCTCCTGAAGGCATAATAATTGGTCACTGCTATGGAGTTTTAGCAGCAGCAGAGTACCAACTCTTCTGGAATTCTCTTCTGCACCAAGTGAGGCTTCTTTCCCTGGGCACTTCTACAAAAGAAATAAGGAAGGCAGAAGTGAGGCGAGGGAGCATGGAAATTATATGGTGGTGGGCGCATAGTTTTGTGTTGGGTTTTTTTCCCCCCTAATTTGGGGAAGCTCTAGACCTTAAATGTGTGTTAGTCCTCTCTGCATCTCACTGGAGAATCATGGTGTGTAAAACTAAAGCACGGGTTTGTTGCTGGGAATGAATGCAGAAAGGGGATTCTTCCCCTCCAACTTACAACGTGAGCCCCATTAAATGTTACAGGATGATGCTGACATCACCCTAGACATGAATTAGATTTGGTAACTTCAGAAGGAATTTAGGGAGCGAGCCTTTGCCCCAGCTTTCCCAAGGTTGTGGTTGGTTATTTGTTGGGTTTTTTAAATTACTTTTTAATTTTTTTAGCAAAGAGGGTCTTGCTCACTTGCAGAGATGTGACAGAACTCCTGGGAGCCTGTGCATGAACCCAGGACTGTAGCTTGCAGGTGATATGTTGATCAAGGACCTGGTTGTGCTTACTGCGATGAATAAGGTGGGGGTGATGGAAATCAACCCAAGATTGTGATTCTTGGCTTGAAAGGCAAAAAAATCCAGGCAGGAGGAGAGCTTGCAAGCTGGGGGTGCCAGTTAGCTGCTGTCTGGAGAAGGGCTGTTGGACCCTGCTGCCAGTGTTGGAGGACACCAGAGTTGTTCCTGTTTCATTACTTCAGTTGAAGTAATGCCCTATCCCAGTGTTTTGGGGGGAAGATAAGGGAGACCTCTGGTGTGGTGGCATGCAGTGACAAGGTGGCAGGGGTTGACTGGTGCCCACAGGGCAGCGTGTGTCGTGTCAGAAGCCACCTTGTGCTATTCAAACTCCACCGAGTAACCTTTTAGGATGAAGAAACACAGTGCAAGTCTGCAAGGGTTTCCAAGCTTTGTCCCGTTCTCTAGGGCATTGTTTCCTGAGGGCTGCACGTACAAGCACATGTGTCGCTGCATGCAGGAGCGCTCATTGTTCTGCTCTGGGGACACAGCCAAACCTCCTCATCAGGAAGGGAGCCACAACATTTGCACCTTTCTTGGGCAGTGTGCAGGTCCTCAGCCTGTGTACCCAGCCCTCAGGAATACTGAATGGCTTTGCTGTTATACTACAGTGCACCCAAAATGAATTAGTAATGATAAGCAATAAACGTTGAGATGAGTGTAGTTGAGGTTTGTTTTGGTGGGGTTTATTTTAAAGTGATAATTGGTTTTTATGCAGGCACTGGTTGTTTTTCTCCCTCTGAGCATAGAGGAAGGACCTTGCTGTGGTAGCTGTGGGCAGGCCAGGGCTGCCATAGCACAGGGGCCGCTTGTTGGGACAGCTCTCTGAGCCTGGCTCTTGGGCACTGCAGGTGCAGGCAGCTGTGTCAGCATGTGGTAATAAAACTCATCTGTGATGTACAAGAGGCTTTTTTTGGCTGTGTACAGCCCAAGGTCTTGATCAGCTATTAGAGACTCCTTTAATCATAGGCAGGACCTGGAGAGCCTTTCCAAACACCCACAACATAAGCCCTTGAATACCCTGATGCACCCTGCCGTGGAGCAGGAGGCTGGTGCTGAGCTGGATGAATAGGAGGATTTTCACCAAGTGCCTTTGTAAGAGCTGCTGTAAGTTTTCTCCCCTTCCCTGGAGCACAGAAGGAAGAGTTTGTTCTGTGCCCCCACGTCTCTGCCCTCTGGAAAGAGAAGGCAGTCATTTAAGAAAAACATGCGTGTAAGCTCTCAAATCTTCTTAAACCACCACTGAATTGTGACAATCAAAATGTTACTGAAATTTTTAAAATATGGGAAATCTGGTTCTATTAAATTTACACCACCTGTTAAAGTGGTGCATGTCTACATGTATGTCTGTTTATCCTTCTTTCCTCTTGTTTCAAGTTTGTCTAAAAGATTGGTTTTTTTCAACTAATTACACCTCCACATTTGCAACCACACAATGTTTGAGTAAATTTTGCACTTTGCACAGTATGTATCTATCAGAATTACTGGCTAAGGCAAGCTCCAGCTATTGCCATTCATATTCTCATAAATCTCTCCCTTGGATTTCCTGGCTATGTTGATTTATTTTAGTAGCTATTAGATGAGCTACAGGAAAACAAGCTTGTAAATGGAAAAAGGTCTGGCCTAACCTCACTGTGATTTGTATATCCTAACCTAATCAAAGCTTTTGATAGATATCTTAGATGCTCAGGTATGGCAGACTTCTCCAGTGTAAACTCTTAAATCATCTTTGTACAACGTTTGTTCTAAAATAAGCCTGTGATAGCTTGTTGTGTAGGCTCGGAGCAAGAGGGATTCCTCGGCACTGCTAACAGACCATCCTTCAGTGTCTGGCCCTGGTCAGAGGATGGAGACCGTCACTTTGTCCCTAGGAAAGTCAGGACTAAATTAGAGGTGCAGCCTCACAGATTTCTGTGAGGTTGCAGATATGTTAAGAAATGCTGTGTTTGCAGGAGAAATAATGTAGTGCTGTAGAACAGATGTGTTCTGAATAAACTGGATGATGTGGAACGTTGTTTGAAACTTTACTGTGAGATTCCATGTCTGGTCTGAAAACTTAATTAGTCTGTAAACTCCTGGGCATTTGGGCTTTTATCAGAGAAGAAGGTAACTCTGAATATCCAGAAAGTTGCTGATTGGAGTAATTTTTGGCTACCTTGCCTCTACTGAATGAAATGTTAATAAGCTAGTTGCTGTCATATATAAAATTGCTTAATTGCTTGCATTGTATGCTACAGAGATCATGTTTTCCTTCTGGAAATGGACCTTGATGGCAATTTTTCTCCTGCTGACTCCCAGCAGCTGCTGGGCAGTGGAGGAGGTCTGCTCTGGGAGGAGACCTGAAGGGGTCTGCCCTATCGCCCTTGGGGACTGAGCTGGAGAAATCCCCTACAAAAGTTGGACGTGGCCTATCCCCATTTTCCCTGCCTACAGGTGTTGGTGTGTCACCCACGAAGAGGAGAATGAGTATCCTTGATGGACAGAAAGGCTCGTTGGAAAGAGCAAATAGCTACCGAGAGCCTTGGGAAAGGAGCTGCTGCACTGGACTGATGGTGGCTTGGCCAAAGGTGTGATGAGTTCGGAGGATAGGGCCCGCGTTGGTTGTAACAGCAGGGAGCAGAGCTTGTGCTGGGCGGCAGTACAGCCAGTGCCCACAGGTAGCTGTTGGCTCAGCCAGGGCCCTGGTGCAGAGCCGCCCTGGGAGTGCAAATCCAGTCCATGCCTTCAGGTATTTCCATATGCAGTGTTAGTCGCACCTTACAGGGAGCAGAATAAGGTTTCACGTCTTGAATCTTCTTTCAGGTAGGTCTCCATTCATCTGAATAAATGAAGAATTCCTGAGGAAACGATAGCATACAGACAGAGGCTTCAGGCTGTACAGCTGGAAGCAGGGAAGCATAAAGGGTGATAAGGGAAATGGGCTGCTGTGATAAAATATAGTCCACAGGAATAAATGCTGTTTGCTAAAATTTCTGCCTCTGAAGTGAGAGGAGAGTAGGGTTGTTGTAGAGACGGAGGAGCAGTGTGGGCTGAAAATCAGCAAATGGGCACTGAATTTGTTCTTTGTAGCTTCTTTTTCTGGAAGACTGACGTTTTCTTGGCAAGAAAGGTTTCTTTGTGTCTTGTTGGAGGGAAGGGGGATAAGCATTTTTAAAAGGTGCAGGAGCTATATAAACAAGGACAAACATGTGCGCATGTGTTCACAGAATGTGTAAAACGGGTGGTGTGCAGATGGCTAGCAGAAATGTGTAATGGTAGTTAATGCCATGTAGAGAGTTCCTGTATGGATGAAAGCAGAAGAGGTGTGTGACTGTAGTATCCATGTGGTGTGCTAAAGAGGACATATATTTTCTTAAAAATTGAGAGGTTTAGCTAAAAGCACTTAAAGTTGAGGTGGACCCCAAGTGCACTGAAGTTCACTCATTCTGGTAGACAGAAAATTCACTTTTGCTGGCACAGGGCACAAGATAAAACGTTAATTTGGCTTTGTAGAGGACTTTTGTGCCCTAAAGAAAGTGGTGTTAATTTTGGAACTGAGAGGTTTTAACTTACACTGCAGAAACAACCTATGTCCTACCTTAGTTTCATGAGCCCTTGCCCAGGAGCTGGCCGGAATGGACCTATGTGTTTCTCCTCTTCAGTGCTTAATTAAAAGCCTAATTTTTGTTGTAGTAATCTCTTAAAACACTGTAAAGAAACCATTACTTTAGTAGTCTCTTTTCTTATCCAGGACCTTGATGAAATGCCATTCTCAACAAAAATGTGTTTTTATCTTGTAGCATTTGACTGCTCTAAAAACCAAACAAACCAACCCACAAAGGCTAATCATAATGGCATTTGCTAGCAGAAGTGCTCAGGATTTATTTCTACCCCTTCCCCTTTTATTTTTCCTTCAAAATTTATGTGTTTTGGGTTTGTTGCTTGTTTCATTAAGATTTTGTTCTGGGGTCACAGTTTAAATGTTTTCATAGAGAAACTAGCAATTTTATTCACTCAGCAAAGTGCTTCAGTTATTAGAGCCCCTGGCAAGTTTAAACAAAATGCCTGGGTAGATGAGAGTGTTTGCGACTTCTTGTCTTCAAAGTGCTTTACAATCATTAACTGATTATTCCTGGTTTATTCTGTGACTATCCAGATGGATCCAAGTTGTTTGTATCAAATTAGACTTAAAAGATCATGCAAATTGAAAGGAACTACATGATTTCCCTCATAAATATGTTGATGATATCTGAACTGTTTAATTAAAACCAAGATGTTGCAGAGGACAGCTGATTGGAAAAAACCTCTCCTGAATGCTTTGTCTTTGGGGTACGCTGGGGTGTAGCAGGGGTGGGAAGCAGAGCTGCAAAAGCCACGCTCTAAATCCAAGCACCCATACCAAAGGTCTGGCTGTTTATTCTGTTCACAAAGTGTATAGCAAGGGACCGAAGCAATGTGAGCTGGATTATAAACTTAGTTGCATGTTCATCCCTTGCAAAAGCAAAATTGTGTGGTAAAAATAGTTTATTTTCTTAGTTCCTTGGACTCAATTGCTTTGAAAAATTAGTGAGGTGTTATGTAAGACTGAGGAGGTTGAATAAGAGAATGTCCTTGTTCTGTTTCTATCTCTGCTTAAACTCTTTCATTGTCCCTCTTCCCCAGAATATCCATGAAGGCCTTGTCTTCATTACATTTCCTAACAAGGTAGAGTTGCCATATGCTTTACGGTCTCTGCCTTACAGCGAGTCGTTTAACTTTTTTTAAACCACAGCTGATAGATGCATTTCCAAAAAGAAGAGAGAGTCTTAATTAACGATGGCCAAACTGAGCTGATTAATTTAGATTAAAATAACAGTGAAGATGGAATGACTTGGATTTGTACTGGGGTTTCCAGCTTAAATGGCCGCCTCTCGGATCAGGGAAATCCCTCTGGCACTCCGCTTTCCTCCCTGAGCAATGCACCGAAACAGTTAAAGGCAAATTGTACGCGTTTTGTTCAGCCCAACAGGCTGGCGGTTCAGAAGATAAGAAGCGCTTCTCAGCATGAATGAACTGTGAAATGTATTTGAGAATGGAGCTTTTGAAGAGAATTTACATAAAATGGAAGTTTGGTGTTGTTTTTTTTTTTTTTAATAGCATGCTGTTTTTTCCTGCAGAGAAGTAAGTTTTATCTTTTGAATTTCAGGCTGTGGTACTGAACAAGTTTGTTTGTTTTTTAAAGATAGTTTAATGGCGATTGACACTTGAACCCTTCCCCACAAATGGGGGCAAGAAATTTTGTATTCTTGGGTTTTCCTTGCTGCAGGTATAATATCCTGTGAATATTTTTAGGCTAAATCTGCAGGTCCTGAAAGAAGTAGCAGGTAAGGCTGCAAAACCTCTCTCCATCATATTTGAGAAGTCGTGATGGTCTGGTGAAGTTCCGGGGAAACATAACCCCCATCTTTAAGAATGGAAGAAAAGAACATCCAGGGAACTACAGGCCAGTCAGTCTAACCCCTGTGCCTGATAAGATCATGGAGCAGATCCTCCTGGAAACCATGTTACGGCACATGGAAAATGAGTACCAAAGAATCTGATAACTTAAACTCTTCTATTTTCAGTATTCAAATTAATCATAGGCTTTGGGAAAGTCAATAGTACGATTCTGCATGAAACAAAGCATGGCTTCTGTTCAGGTGAGCCTGTTCATTTCTAGTGTGTTCTGATCCAGCACATCTCTAATATGCCATCAGCCTGCTTGATAACACATACTTGTCTTCCTTCAGTGGGAAGGGGTAGCTCAGCAACCTGATACCGAGGTACGGGATTCTCAGGGGGTTTGTCTCCAAATCCTTTTGTTCAAGGATGTGTTAGGCTGATTCCATGCCACCTTGTTCGATACCAGTCAGTTCCAGAAAGACATGCAGTAGAAGCAAACTCCTAACATGGCAGTGTGGGATGACTGCAGCTTTCCTCTGGGGCTTGGGGGAAGTGCACAGGACCCTGCATTTGAACGAAGAGCCTCTCTCACAATGGATTTCAGAATCTTTCTGAAGATTAAGTCTTTAAGTTTTTGCCAGTCTTTCACCTTTCAAATGAGAGGTTAATTTATTGCCTGGGGAGTTTGCTAACGCAATGCACTGATGACAAAGGTGTAGTACCAGTGTCCTCACAGATGTCCTGCTATGTCCTGGCTAGGTATTTCCCTTTCTCATGCGAATAATGAAGAACCGCAGAAGGAGCACCTCAGTTCAGGTCTGGAGGTCCAAGATGTAAATCTGATAGCTGAGATTTGCTGAGAGAAACGGCAAGTTCCTGTTTTGCCCATTTGATGCTGGAGCTATGGATCTTTAGCTTTAAAAGTCAAGCGTGGCTCAGCTTTATGTCAGAAAAGAGACATCACTCAAACTGTGTCTTCAGAGTTTCATTGTAGTGGCTGTGATCATAGTAGCTAGTACGTACTATATTAAAGCAGTACCCTTCTTTTTATTATATCTTCACACCCGCTGGGCATTACTGCATTGTGGCTCACTTGGGGTCTTGTGGCTTTCTGCACTGAAGTCCATTTTTGATTAGTGAAGGTTTTAGAAAGGTTTCTGTACAGTGTGAGGCTCTGTCCAAGAGTAATGTTTTGCATTGTTAAGTGGTTGACAGAATCTAAGTTTGAGCTGCTTGGGCACACAGGTGACTAGTCCAAGGTTGCTTGTGAGGTAAGTAGGCAAAGTGAGAGTAAAACCTGTACCTAATATCTAGGTATTTGGATCAGTCTTTCTTTTCTCATTTTGTCTCTCATTTCTCTTTCGAATAGAACTGAAGCCTTTCAATCCAATCCAACTAAGAAATCTAATTAGCACTACAACTTGCAGGGCACTATTATCATGTTGACTTTTAATCATGCTACTATGAGTATATTTCTTTTCTGAGCCATGACTGTTACAGAATAATTAACTTGAACATGCTGAGGCATAACACTTTTCTTACACACTATTTTAAGGACTTATTGTTTTTATTTATTAGCTGCTTATGTGATGTGTTAAGAAGAAAGGATAAACCAGCAATCCAGACTGAAAAGATGAGCTTCATATTGACTTCTTTGTAGCAGTCCTCTGTGAGTGAAAGAGTTTGCCTTGTGTAAGAAAGTGCATGTTGCCCGACAGGATTAGCTGAAGAGCTCCGAAATTGAGCCTCCCGGCTAAAAGGGCTGACCACAGCTTTCAGCAGTCTCTGAAGGTTTGTGTGATTGCTCCTCATGGCTGCGTCTGAGTTATGAAATGTTTTCTTTTTAATTAAACCATTATCCCTCTAGTAAATACCGCTTTCATTTGGTTTGTAATTAGAGAAAGAACTAATGCTGTGCATTGCTTAGCACTCAGAGCATACCAAGTGAATACTAAAGAACCGTACCAACAGACTGCCAAATCTTGTTGGTATGCCTTCGTTGCACCCCTCCCCAAACCTCGTTCATAAGCTCAGGTTTCATCCACTCTGTAGTTTTCATGTTTATAAGGTCTATTAACACTGCTGTGATAAACCAGATAAGCGAAGTTTCATCTAAAATCCTCCTGTAAAGTAGGACTTAAGAGGAACATAATATATTTGGAGGGGCGGAAGGGTCTGGAAAATTCCTTTCTTCAAGTGCGGACGTGGTTGCCTTGCAAAATATGGCAAGGTTAAGTATGAAAGCGCACTGTTTCTTTCTGTGCTACATCTGCAGGATTACACGATGTAATGTGCTGCCAGCTTGCAGGAGTTGATGTGGTGGAGTTTTTTTTCAGTTTTGAACATTTTAAGTAAGATTTTTGTCCCACGGTGGTTCCTTTCTGTAGAAAGGATAGCAGGTGGTAGCAGTTATGACATCCCTGAGGACTAGAGAATAGAATTAATGTATTGAATCAACAGAAACCTGAACCCGGTTTCTTGAGATTCATGGTCTCATCAGCCAGAATCAGGGGCTGACACGAGTCTCTGTCTCCTGAGTCTGTCAACAGAAGCAAAAGGGCACAGAACTGCTTTTGCCCCTACATAATTCACTTCCCTCATCCAAACTGATTGAGCCACAGTTTTAGCTTATTATGATGCTCCTGATGCATTGATCACTCTGAGCTAGGACAACTCAACAAAAAAAAAAAGGGGGGTGGCAGCGGGGAGAGAGGAGCAGAAAAGCCTTTAGCTGTTTGCCTTTATTACGGACTTAAGTATCTCAATGTTCAGGGGGTGAGAAAAATCTTTGTGCCCTGTCAAAACTTGTTTATTCCTAAATACTGATTTTCTTTGACTTTTTTTTTTAATTATTTCTACTGTCCTTTCTAATAAAATGGTGACTTACAAGCACCAAAACACTTCCCTAGGCTTTGGTTCTAGGTAATAAAAAGCCGGTGGAGGGTTTTTTCTTTAGTTAACTGAAACAGCCCTGTTCCAGTTTTCTGAAGACACTATTTTCATGATTATATAAACTGTGTAACCCATCTGCTATTTTTTTAAAGTGTGATTCAGTTAGTTAATTACTACAATGGTACTTAATTTGGTCTTAAGCCAAGGTCTTTTTATTTGATATTATTAGTCCTTAAAGCCAAAGAATCTAGATAACTTGGTTTTTTGTTTTATACTGAATTTATCTGCTTTTGAACTGAATTGTGAGAGCATATTGAGAGATTTACATTGGGTTTTGTCTTCAAATGAGACATGGAAAAGTGATAAATACACAGACATCAGGCTATTTGACTCCAACTTCTTCTGAATGATTTATGCACTGTTCCCATACCACTGCATCAAACTATTTTTCTGAAGCAGAGTGCAAATTCAGTCGATTTCAGAAAACCTGCAAGATCTTTCTAGAGTATTTATGAGCCTAAATAATGCATAGGATTGTGCAAGGTAACTTGCTACGTGTTAAAAGTCAGTAGAAGGTGGCTTGTTGGCTCTAGCAGGTTTTAGGTCAAACTCTGGAACAAGTTGCTGTGAGAGGCTGTGGAGTCTCCATCCCTGGAAACAGTCAAAACCCAACTGTAAACTAACCTGAGCAACCTGCTGTGGTTAACCCTCCCCTGAGCACTGCCTTCCAGCCTTTCTAACATCAACCTGTCTGTGATACTGTGCCAGCAAAAAATGCATCTCCTCAGTGAAGAATGAGGAGATGAAATTTGTAAAATCAGGTATTTAATAGAAGAGAGAAGAGAACTTGGGTTTCCTAAAGTGATTGCTGTATTTATCTTGGAATAAATTAGGCTTTCCTGATTTCTTTTGATGAAATGGAGTATAAGGATGACTTCAGGATCATTCCAGCAGGGGGTAAAGAAAGTTTACAAACTGCTATTGTATCATGTGCTGCATATAGTGGGGAATGAGATTTGCCCTCCCTGCATGTAATTATGGTTTCCATTGATACGTAGTAGAGAGAGGCATCCTGGTTTTGATTGTCCTTGTAGGTGATAGATTAAATGTTGGCTCTGTCATTATTTGATAATAACTGTTGGATTTACCATCTGTGAAATAAGGCAGTCTTACTCCAGTTGTCACTGGCCGGGGGAGCTCTTCTCTGTCAGCTCCCACAGCTGGATGTAATGCACGTTCTTGCTGGTAATAGTGGCAAAGAGATGGAGCATGGCAATAGTCTGGCCCACACTTTGAAAAGTGAGGTTCTTTGAAAAGACTTACCAGTCCCATCTTCAACGGTATGGAAGATTTATGTTTAGTGCTGTAAACCTTGTGTGGTTTATGGTCTCCTCAGAGCTCTTGCATGAAATCTGAAAAGCTGAAAAAAATGATATCTAAATAACAATACTGCCTAGCTTGAAGGAGGAATTGTGTGTTACAGCTCCTCTCCAAAAAGAAAGAATTGCTTGTGATCCAGTGGCAGGCTGATGACACTGTCTGAAAGGACAGGCAATTAGCCTTGCAATAGTGAGTTGTCAGATTTTCTTAGGACAGTGGACGAGTTGTGTTGTTCAGTGATCACTTGGAGCCCTGAAGGCTTGCGGGGTTTTCCTTCTCAGTGCCACGTTAGAAGACACTAAGCACACAGCAGCTACTTCCGAATGCTCTAGAAAATGCAGTTCTTCATAATTTCCTTCCTCAGCCAGTGTCGTAATTGCAATTTCAATTGTTAATGTCACCCAGGTTTTCAAATGCATATAGAATTTTCTAATTAAATCCTGTCATGTTCAGTTACTCTTTAGCGTATCCTACTCTTCTGCAAATCGATGCAAGAAACAACAGTCTTCATGTGTGGTAAGACCATATACCATGCGTTGGGTTCAGTCTTCCCATCCTGATTTTTGTTGATGTTTTTTTCCTCTGCTTTAAATGGATGAGTAGGTCTTTATCTCCCCTTTGGGGATTTGAAACACCATTGTCTCTCCCTTTGTTATCGGTGTCCGGTTGTGGTTCCAGCTTTGGATGACCTTGGCATCACCTCTTTCACACCATGATTCGTGTGGTTTCATACAGTTTTGCCCCACAGAAGTGTAGTGTGTTGCTTCGGAAGTGGTGTCAGCTCTGTGCTCCATGCCCAAGGGGGCACTTGCTTTGCATTGTCCATCTCCCAAGCCTACAGCAACTCTGACATCGATCTTCAAGCAGTTCATGCTATCAGCATCAGCAGCGAGTAGGTGTAGCATCTTTGGAAACCCCATGGAACTATCTAGCACACCAGGGCATGTGTGGCTGCTGCTGAACAGAGCTTTGCTAATTGTGCCAGTATTGCTAGCAGAGAGTGTGTGTGCCCTGTAACGCCAGGCTGCCGGGAGATGCCGTGGGAAGATGTTGTCTTCATCTGCAACAGGATGAACTTTTTGAAATATGTACCTGGCTCAGGAGCATACTGGCTGTAAGCAATATGGGACACTTCTGCACGTGCTGAGGGGCTAAACTCGTCGCACTGGGAAGCATTTACCTCTCTTTCCTCCAGTTCCTTGTTGGTGAGATTACTTACATTTTGCTGCTAGAGGAGATTTCATGCAGAAAGCAATGTCTCTTCTGTCATTTCTAATGCTGGTAGACAGTGGGTGTCCTAATAACCTGCAAAAATGGGGTAGAAATTGAAAAACTGGGCGGTAGATGAAGTTAGGACATGGTGTGAATCGGTGCAAGGACTGTTGCTGATCTGAAATGTTGTTTTGGTTAAGGTGATACTGAGGCTGCCAAATGCAAATTGACCACCAAGTACAGAATTCCACAACCAGGTACATGGAAATAGCTCCCTTTTGAGGCACATGTGATGTCCAGTCTCCACTGAGCTCAGGTACCCTCCAGATACATTGGTTTGGTGGAGACCTTCAGGTCCCACCCTTTAGCTCTTGCCAGCCCCAGTGGAAGTGAAGAACAGCTCTTGGGGCCCAGAAATCAAGGGTAAGGATAAACTTTTGTGCTGGATTTGGCTTCTGTGGGCAGAGGCTCTTACATGGTAGGTGTTTGCTGTAGGTCTCTCACTCGTGGGTCTTATGGCTCCATCTGGAAACTCCCAGCACTTATTCGCAGAGCGTGGATTGGGGAACTAAGAACAGAATTGCTCCTTAAAGCAGGTGACACTACACTCTTGCAGAAGTAGGAAGGGAAGGGGTGTTAATGTGCAGGTGAAAATAACCTCCACAGGAGTTACCCCCTGCCATGCAGGCTCCTTCCCCAGGTTCATGCAGCTCCAGCTTATTGCTCACGTAGAAAAAATGGCACTCAAATTGTTTTCCTAGTTTGCTTCACAGCGAGCCTGGGTTTATTCCCTCATGTGAAGGTGTTTTACATCTGCACTTGAGTTTGGGCAGGTTTAGGGTAGTTAGCTGGTCAGCTCAACAGCCTCATTGCTAGATAAGTCAAACTGTATTTCCAGAAGCACTAGATTTATTTTAGTTTTAAGATCCGCCCCCCCATCCTCCTCTCCATCATGTCATGTGCAAATTAGTCCTTCAGAGAATAATTTGAAAACAGGGACTTGTGTGACAAGAACATACGGTGTGAAATGTGTGGTACTTTTGGTTTCAGTTAATTGGAAACTTGATCTCTCATTACTAATAAAGCTTCAGGTTTCTGTTCTTTGAAGCAGACAATTTTCCAATCAGGCATAATTACTGAGAAAAACTCCTTGGCTGGATCCATTAAGTTGCCCTCTTTTCCTCCCCCTACCTTCCCCCGACTTTTTCCTCATGTCCTGGCCTGGAGACAGTAAAGGATATGGCAAACCTCCAATAATTACCTGAATGGCAGACATTTAATAGCTTTATAATGTATCTGAGTGAAGGGTATTAAATCTGCTATACTGAGCTTTTCAGCTCCAGCTATTTTATTCTCTCTATTCTAGAACTTTAAAATTCTCTGTGCAAAAGTATTGCTTTCCAAATGCATGTTAGTTAATTGTCCATTTGTATTGATGCTGGACGTAATTCATGAAAACTTACAAAGCACCTGCCCCTTGAATGCTTTTCTGGATAGACCACCAAATGTAAATGCTCCTTATTGCTACAGACTGCCTACCTCTGTGTCAGTTTAAAAGTGTTGCTTTCTCCTGAGCAGTGGGAAATTATGTATTTCACTTCCTCGGAGGGCATTTGTTCAGAAACATTAGCATCCTTGTCTGTTTGTAACCTGTGTTTTATATTCTTGATTATAACTCAGAGTCCAGAATGAATTTCCTGGCTTTATGGGTTGGTGTAAAGCTGCTGAAGTAAAGTATTGTTGCCTCAGAATTTAGCATAGGATGTACTGGTGACAAACTCTTCTTGGAACAGAACAATTTTTTTTTTTCTAGGGTAGCATAGGAAAACATGAGAGGAATGACTTGTGATGATACCTGGAAGGAGAAACACTGCAGATGACGAGCATAAATGAGCCTAGAAAAGCAGTCCAGCAAAATTCTGAGACTCAAGATGCATAAAACATTTCTGTCTTATGCAGGACTGAGTAAATCCTGATGGTGTAATATCCAGGTGTCTTATGCATGGCTTTTCAAGGTTTCTATTATGATACCACCAAAAAATACTGCTGGAATGGGAATTAAAATATCTTTGTGTATCTACAAAGAGTGCATTAGCTGGTGCTAGGCAAGGGTTCAGCTTAACGTGAAGTGGGCTTAAAATTCCTATGGCTTAAACATTATTTAGTGTGGTTTATAATAAACAGCTTATAGGTATGTATATAACTTTAATGTATGCTTCTGAAGCTTTGACTTAAATTTGGTGCTGAAAACCATTGGACTGTGGCATAGTTTTCACTTAAAATCCAGAGAGAGTAGGTCTGACTCATTTTAAGGAAAACTTAATCTGTTTAAAACTGTTTTTACTGGGGTACCTGAAACTGCATGCATGCTCAGGAATGAAGGCAAGAGAATTCTTTTCTTCTGTCCCAAAGACGACTTGCTGTTTTCCAAATGTTATTCAACTTCAGCATTGAATGGATGTGACCAGTGTTGGCGCTGTTTCACCTCCGTGTGTGTGGACAGTTTGTGAGATGGGAAATTCCAAATCAATGCGAGGTACCACTTTTAAAGCTTTTTTGGTAATAGTGCTAGGAATGCTCTATTGGATTATCTCAACAAGTAATTTAAAATTCCTCCTGATGTGTGTGTTCTCTCCCTCTCGATAATATTCTTACTTCATAAAAAGCAGACAACAGAACCCTTGTTGCTGTGCCTAGTAAGTACATTTGTGTGTGCTTGCCAAATTTCCTCCAAATCTGCCATTTTAAACCCCACAGGCATGACTGTTCTGGTATATTTGATACAAGGGAAGATAAGTCTCCTAAATGTTACCTTAATGGTCAGAGATCTGACTCGGGATGATTGAGATAGGGTAAACCGTCCTTCAGCCTGTGCTCACGCACATACCTTGTACTCTCTCAAGGGTCCCCTCAGCCAGCTTCCCACCCTGCACAGCTACTGCGGTCTGCCTCTTGGTTTCACCCTCTGACTGCCCTTGCTGCAGCTTCCAAGGGAAGAAAACAACCAACCGAGGCATAATATCCAGTTGTTTGTACAAAGTTTGTCTTTTAAGACAACCCCTTTGTTCTGCTGAAGGGTCTGTTGGCCACCTCGCTCTTCCTCTGAAACGAAGTGAGCTTGCTCTCTGCTTTGGGGGATGTGTGGTGGTATGGTCCTCAGCACAAGTGCAGTATTTGCTTGTCATTATTGCTAAAGGAATTATTGCTGCTAATCCACATAGCATGTGCTTCCCTGTATTATACCACAGTTCCCTCCAAAAGAGTCTTTTGAAAAGCAAATTGAATTTGCAAATTCTGTTTACTTTTTTTGCTTAGACAGTAGCTTCCCAAAGAAGTTAAACCTTTTATTGTTCAGAGAAGAATTTGTGGGTTTTGCATTAGCTCAAAACACGGAATCCTCAGCCGTGAGCTACAAGTATAATGCTGCTTTCCACTTCACTGTTGACTTCCCTTTCAGCAGTCTACAGCCTTAGTGCTTCTGTAGAGCTTTTTGTTGGGTTTTGTTTTTTGGTTTTGTTTGGGTTTTTTCTGGTTTTTCTTATGTTTTCTCTCTACAGAGTCAGAATGCCTTCATGGGTATTTGCTTGAGTGAAAACCAAGGGCCTCAAGAACTGCCCTTAAGTTTTAATGAGCTGCAGTCTGCCTGTGTCGTGTTCAGTTTTAAGTCCAAGAGTGATCTTTGTTCAGTAGTATTCCAAATGGGTTTATGAAGTTACTCCTTGCAATGAAATCCTCCTGGGAGAACCTGTTGCTGTCCTCTGCTTTGTCTCTGCCCAGTATCATCTGCTGTTGTTAGGTAACTGCAGGTTTAAACAATGTGTAAATGCCATTAGGCTCCATTCCTCCTACCTCCAGAAGTATTTGGATGTAGATGAATGTTTTGGATGCATCCTAGGTTTTTAGCTGCTTACTGAGGCTATGGTAGGCTATCTTCTTGGGTGTGGGTTTTGGGTTTTTTTTTTCCTCTTTGAAATGCACTTTTCTTCAAGGTTGGGTCAGTAAACTGACACATTTCTCATTACAAAGGCAGGCATTTCTATTTAGGACTAGGAGAATAATTGACATATGTTTGGCTGGTACTGTGCTGAGTTCAGTCAGGCAAGAGTTAACCCTCTTTACCGTGGCTGCTAGGTAGCTGTTCCTC
>NW_010250873.1:23727-46439 GCF_000690775.1 Eurypyga helias
ATCTCGCTCTCTCTGGTTCACTCCTGTACACATGTTAATACTCTCCTGACTCCTGCATTAGCTGCTTTGCTAACTCCTGTGCTGGCTCATTCATGAGGGAGTTGGTGGGTTTGTTTTGTTTTCCTGGTCATGCTGTCACTCATAGGGTTTGCTCAGAATCTGCTGTGACAGCCCGGGGGCTCCAGCCCAGGGGATGCGATTGGTCTCGGGCTGTGGCTCTCAAGCTCTCTGACTCTTACTACCCAGCACCTGGTTGTGCATTGGTCAGTGGGTGGTGAGCAACTGTATCATAACTATCATATTATGGTGTATTTTCTATTATGTTAATTATTTATTATGAGTAGTATTTGTATATATTAATTTAGATTTAATTAGTAAATAGTTCTTAACTTTATGAGCTTCCTTATTTCTTTTTCCTCCGATTCTACCCCTCCACTGGAGGAGGGGAGGGGGATTTGTGAGAGCAGCTTTGTGGTATTTTGCTAGCTGGAGTTAAACCACAACAGGTTCATATGGCCCAGATAAACTGGCTTTTATCTGGTGTTTCTCTTCTATCCTTTTTAGTCTGGATTTATCATTGTTTTCATTATTTCCTCTTGTCTTCTGTTGTGTGTGTGGGGGTTTTTTGTTGTTGTTTTGGTTTGGTTTTTCTCCTTCTGTGTATTCCTCTCTTCTGTTTTGTAGCTTTTCTAAAGGATAAGACTGTTCAACAGCATTCAAGGAATTGTGAAGTTTTCAAATCAATGACTTTGAATGGGATTAAGAACAAAATTAAAATAGACTTTAGTGAACAAGTCACTGAAAACAGCATTAAAATTAGGAGTGAACAAAACAAAGGCAAAGTCGTGTATAAACCTGATCCTGAATAGCTGGATTTAAGGGGTTTGGGTAAGACAGCAGGAAGAAGGCAGTGTACCTAACTAAGCTGCTTCAGAACTTGGGAAGTGTGACTTCTGACCTTGGCTTTCCTTCAAGGCTCTAGGAAATGTTCTCTTGCTTTCTTTCAATTTCCTTATTAGGTGGTTGGTTGGTTGGTTTTTGGTTTTGGTTTTTGTGGTCTTTTTTTTTTTTTAATATTTAGCTCATACAGGTGAAAGCTCTGTAACAGTAGAAGTGATTATCTCCTGGTTGGTATTTACATAAGATGAATTTCCAAGTAAATAATTTGCCCATTTTTTGTCTCTTGCAGCTATTTGGCTATTTCATAGGTTGTGTGGCCATTTTCTCCCATTTCTTAGTATATTTGCTATATTTTTATGCACTGTGTAAACTTAAAGCTCACTTAAGCAACATTGGCTGCATCTGGAATTGGAAGAAATACCTGCAGACTTACTATAAGAGGGAGGTTCTCAGGGCTTATTTCCATTTCATTCTAACTAGGAAATGGAGACCTTTGTCAGCTTTCTCAAGAAATAATCCTGCACTAAAAGATGACTGAATGGCAGTGCCTGTTCAGAATACAGCCAGCGAATGTTTTCCTAGTTAACATAGAGGCTAAGACTGATTTCTGTGGCTTGATTTATAAGCAGAAATGAAAGCAAAAGTAGCATTTTGTGCTTTTCCTTCTCTTTTAATGCTGAGAAAGAAAGGAGGCAGAGAGCCAAGGTGATAACTTAGAAAAAAAATTTGCTGTGAAAGGGAATTTAGCACTCGTCTCCATCAGTGGTTTTCAGGCAGAGCTGAAGTGCTGCTCTCCTTACGCTCCTTGAAAACGTCAGGCTTTAACATTTGAGCTTGGATCCAATGATAAGCAGCTAGAAAGGTGCGACTTAAGGCTTCCTGCCCCTGTTCCTTTGTCTTTGCTAATTTTGCTAAGTATCGACCATATGCTGTGTTGGCAGAGCAGGGTCTTGGAGAACTTTTTAAGACATCTCTAGGTAGTGCATCCTGAATGTTTTGAGACACAGGGCTTACCCTGCACAGAGGTTTGTGCTGCCAGATGTTTCCTTGATCTGGGCCAGCTCACCACTAGTTCAGTACCATGTTCAGACTGCTACTTAAAATTATCTGTATTTTGTGTAATGGCAACTGGCTCTGGGCAAACTTGCCAAGTCCCTCCGGCTTTCCTTGTAGCAGGGTTGTCCGTGCAATGCAGGTCAGCTTTGGAGTGTTCTTGGAGGCTGTAGCAGTTGAACTAGATGTCTCTTGCTGGGCCTCACCTTTCCCACCTTTTTCTGCAATTAGAATTAGCTGGAAAGTGGGTGCCGGGAGGAGAAATGAATTAAATGAGAACATGCAACTTCTTAATGAATTAGATTCAAGATAATTAATTGGCTAATTACAGGAACTTGTTAATTCCTCATTACTGGAACTGCCTTCCCCCGATGGCATCTTTGGTAACTGATTTCTTTATTAAAATGGAAATGTTGCTCTATGTCTCCCTGAAGTCACAGCAAATCCATATCGCAACATGCCCGGCAGCTGATGTCTTACTGAGCACCATTACAGCAAAGGGACCCCACTTTGGGCAGTCTCTCAAGTGGAGTGAACAGAAAAGAGATTTATTTCCTACCTGTTGGTAGAGCAGGGCAGGACTATTTTTCAAGAAACTTTCTTCAAAATAATGCCAATGAAGCCTGGGGAAAGGGATCTAGTCTTATCCCAAATGATTTTTTTGGAAGACAGGTGTCCTTGGCTGCTTGTGGGCAAATCAGCAATGATTTGCCAAACTCTGAGATGCTGAAATTTGTATGAAGACACTATTAAGATTTTGTGACGTGTGGTTATTTTCTTGGTCTGAGGCCTGCATTGATACCATTGGATGTTTCACGGCTTCAATTTGTTTTGTGTTTCATATTGACCTTCCCTCTACCCACCTATCACCTTCTTCAGGACTCACTAAATGCTTCTATACTGTAACTTCTTAATGTTTCACAGCACCCAACACACTTATTCTCATTACAGTCCCCTGCAGCAGTGCCGTTAGCCTGCTTGTGAAAGGGGAGCAAAGCACTGAGCGCAGAGTGGATGTGCGGCTTCTTTCTGAGACCCCAAATGTGCTGAGGCATCTTGGTGTCTGTGGCTTGGCTGTGGTTTCACAACTGCTCCCAAGGAGAACAACCAGTTTCTGGAGTCTCAGGCTAAGATCCATCTCTTCTCTCTTTTTGTGACTCACTGTAGCCTGTTAGGAACAAGCAAGGGCTGACACTGACCACCTATTAGTCACTACTTCATGCCATTAATAGCATTTATGGGGGTGAGTGATAATCTAGCAGTAACTAAGGAGTACCGTAATAACAGTGGTGCAGACATTTCAGCCAAGCAGGACTGAACGTCAAGGAGAAAATGTCCATTCCAGCATCAAAGTGGTGTTGACTTAGATGTGCCCAAGAGAAAAACAAGGGTGATAGAAGTAGTACCCCCAAAGCCAGGCTATTAGTCTAATCGATGTTTTGTGGATAGTCAGGCAGGAATGAGCTATGCAGAAAAGGGCTTCATGTACCTCCCCCCCAGGTCGTATTGCTGGTTCTGGTGTACCTCAGCCAGCCCCCACCAAGTCATGGTGAGTCCTCCGATGCCCTGATGATTCATTAGGGTATGTCTGGGGTACAAAGCGTGAAGAGTTCCTCCTGCTCTGCTGCTGCCTGGCCGTGTGTGGGACTGTGCATCCTATCCTTTCAGCCCACCGAGGGAGAGGTATTGAAGAAATGGCTCCTGTGAAGGCTCAAGCTCAGCTTTGACAACTTCTCACAATGCAGGGTGCAGTCCCTCACCTTTCCTTTAAAGTAAAGCCCTTGTTTAAGGTTTGTTGGTTCAGCTTTTGTGGCACAGTCAATTCCCCTGTCTCTGTGCTTTGGAGCTGTAGCAGAGACCAAAGCCTAGAATGACATTGTGCCAATAAAGTCAATTGAGTGTCTGTGCAGTTAACATCACCATAAACAAGTGATAACCAGAATCCTCAGCTGACACTTAAAGTTTAAGGCTGTTGTACAGCATTTCCAAGTCTGTGCGCTGTCTAATGCCCCCTCCGAGCACAATTACTGTATAAACTGAACTGAATGTATTGAATAAATATGCTAACTTCACCTTCTCTTTCTAGAGTTATAACAGTGAATTTTTTAGTAGATCTGAGGTGATGTTATTTGAGAAGATGCTATTTCTCTCTTAACCGCCTCTCCAGGCACTCTTCAGTTGTTCAGGAAGACGCATATCTATATATCTATCCATTTCCCACTGGAAAATAGTTTATACTCGGGTCTGCAGAAACCCAAGTATTAATGCTTGCTGGTGCTTTTATCCGAACAGTTACCTACTTGGTATTCAGGAGAAATACGCAGGAATAGAATCTTTTGTGCGTGTTAGCACAAAAGCAAGTAGCTTTGCAATCCAGGCAACAAAGTAGACACTAGAAAATTCCTTCTTGTTTAGCTCAAGTACTTGGCAGAATCCCTGCCAATTTGCCTATGCGCTTAGGTGTGAAATCAAGTGGTTTTCTGCTTGCATGTTTGGATGATATTGGAGCTACCAGTGAATTGGGATTGTGCACTTTGTGGAACTGGATGGTTTGAGAGTCTTGGCAAACAGTTTTCGGGCTTGCAAAGCTTCACATATTCACAAATATGTTAGTTTTGTTTGGGTTTTTTTTCCAAAAAAAGTAACCATGGTGCATGGGTGTTTTCCATGATGCCCATACTGCTGAAATGGTGAAGCTATGCATAAAGGTTCTAACTGTGCCAGCTGAGCTTCTGTTCCAGTTCACGTGGAGGTGATGGCCAGTCTGTGAAAGCTGCCTTTCTGATAACTCTGTATTGCACTAAACGGTGCGAATGCAGGGTAGAAAATAGTGTTTTCTCAGCATAGATCATCCACCTTCCCTCAGCAAACTAAACATTTTTGTAATTGCTGAAATGGTTAAATTTACATCACTAAACTGCTGTAGTTGTCTCTAAGAAGCTTAAACTGGCAGAATGATTTCATGATCTGCCAGAATTGGAAGAACTTCTGCCTGCCTTCATTTCCCAGATGTTTTTCCTGCATGCTTTTCTGCTGAGAAGCATCCTTCAATTTTCAGCGTGAGTTGGAAATGGGATACTGCTTAGTACTTCCTTACTGACTAAAGTTACGTGCTTTGATGTCGTGCCATCTTTATTCTCTCTGGAAATGGCACAGAGAGATCTAGAGAGATATCTCTAGAATTCATATCCATACTTCTGTTCAAAATTCTAAGCTGTAACTGGAGGATAAATCTTATGAAAACAAGTTTATTGTAGTGCATGGTTTTCTGATGATTAACAGAAGAGTTAATTGTAATTAGCTACTCACTTTGAATGTGAAATGCTTAAGGGCAGAGAAACCTCCAGCCAAGGATTTTTCAACATACTGAAGAGTGTTTTTTAGATTAACTAAACTATCATCTCCAATACCTCTGGACATAATTTGGCACCACTGCTAGATTTTGGGTTTGTTCTTTGCCCGAAAGAGCCTTGAACAGAGTAAGTACCGACAGCTGAGAGACCCTTTCATTTCATCTTCATGTATTACCCTCTAGGCCTGAATTATATTTGAGCAGCGGCAAAGCATCCACTGATGTATCCAAACTGGTATTTAGTTTAATAATGGCAATTAAGCATTGCACTTTTTTACAAGAATGTACCTTGCAATTAATAAACTGCAGCTTAATTAAACTGGGGGGGAGGGAAGGGAAAATAGTGTCCTCTATCATACTCTTTTGCTTTAATTAGAATGTGTTCCAATCAGCAAATTGACAGGAATGTTTAAGTGGAGACAGAGGCTTATTAAAATCTCCAATGAATACTGTGAACCATCATGAAAATACCTAGTTAATTGATACGGACATATTTCATCACCTTTTCCTTAAAAGCTCTTTGGATAGTCAGTTATGTTCTGAAGAGCAGTGATCCTCCTGTGCTTGACTGACCAAAGTTTGGATTGTCACAGGAACTGGACCAGCACAGTTCACAATGGGATTTGGCCTTTCATCTTCATACCTTGCAAGCTGTGTATTTGATTTTTATTAAGAAATGGCATAGTACAAATGGTCTATGTAAATGACCATGTGATGAGTTTTTCTGCATGTATAGAAACACAGAGGGTATACCGTTTGGCTCGCAGCACCAGCATTAGTGTTGTGGTACAGTCCAGTAGCTGTCCCTGGAGAGCTCTGTGGAAGCAGTCTGTCACTGCCATTCTTCTGCACCCTCCGGTCCCAAGGTCTGGTGCCTCTAAAACACTCTGAGCTCTGTCCTGCTTTACTGGAGCCTGGGCTTGTCCCCGTTGCACTGGGATTAGCCCAAGAGAGAGATGCACAGGTCTTGCTTCAGAGGATATGTGCTTCTGCAATAAGATCCAACCAACTCTCTCATGCAGGTTAATGTTTCTTTTACCAAGAGCTGGCTCTCAAGTGTCTTAACGCTTTCTTGGAAAAAAGTTGGGCTTTGAGTTGTGCATACTGAGGAGTTTGAAGAAATTAACCTTCCCACCCCCTGCCCAACTTCTGGTATCATCTTCAACCTGGAAATTCAACTGTAAATTACTATAGTTATTCAAGAGGATTGTGGATTCTTGGGGTAGTATTCTAACTGCTGAAGTGTGTGATACATATCGCACCCCAAATCTGAATATTTACAGACCCAGGATGTGCTGTGTACAAATCATTCTTTTACCTTTGCTGCCCTTTGCCAGATGTGACATTATAGCCATAAATCTACTTCAGTTTGCTTTTGCCCTTGAATTGCAGCTTAAATTCTGAATGTAAATCTGCTTCCAGAAAACCCCTGGCACCTTCATTTTCCCTACTGCTTTTTTCCAATGCATCTCATCTATAGATGTACATGCAGCATTTTACCTCCTGATCTCCTGATTTTATTGAAGGTGTTACTTCCAAGGTGGACTCTCCCTTTTCATCCTTGCAGTTTCCCTGTACTGGCAGTATATGTTCCTGCCATATCATTCTCCTTTCCTTTCCTTCTCTGCCATATGACTCGAGAGCAGCAATGTGGGAGTGAGTAAGATGCTGGCTCCATCACCCATGTCCAGCTTGCTTGATGATTGAATATTTTTAGATACACAGAAGGGAAGAGCCTTAAAGGGGGCTGATTGTCTCAGGCTACTGCTTAGCCTTAACATCCTAAGTATGGTTTCTGTCGTGTGCAGCTGCACTGCTGCTCTTAAGTGCTTTGTTGGTCAGACCTTCATGTTTCCATGAATGTCAGCCTATCTGTGATGTCTGAGAAACAGAATTTAAATAGTGGTGCCACTAGAGGAACAGTTAAACTATGCTATGATTCATAAATCAGAGAGAGTCTGGTAAACTCTGGAGATCTGGCCCCTGTGCTGAGCACAAGTTAATGAAACTGCTGTCATACATCTAATAGTTGGAGCTGTGCTGGCAGAAGCAAAACCAGCCCCCTTTTCAGAGAGCCCTCTGAAAGTTCTACTTTCTGTGCATTTAGAACTGCCAACAAAAACTAAAAAAGCAGTTTATGCTGTAATGTTATGCTTTGCACACTTGATATTACTCCTTTTGGAAGTGTTACTTCAGACACTGGCTTTATAGATTGACCTTTTTGTTCTTCGTTTCTGTTGCATTCCAAAGCATTAATTGATAAAAGTTTTGCTACTTGGCCCAGGTTTCCAAATATTTTTGGGATGGTGTGATCTGAGACTATGATGTATCTGAAACAGTTAGGTACTATTTCATAATTCACTCTGATGTATCTAAAATATGGTTAGTTTTGTACAGTTTCATAATTCCTTCATGAATTTATTACTCTGTCTTAGTAGTAACCTTATTTCTGTGGCACTATCTTTTGCAGAATAATTATGCAAATAACTAATTAAATCTTTCAGACTGGGGGTAGAACAGGAATACAAATTACAGATGATAAAGTGAAAACTTGTACTCAAGTAACGCGTAGATGGCACAATAAATATGAGATGCCAGTAAAGAGATAATGAGAATATTTAAAGGTATTTGCTCATACAGCAGATCTGTAAAGTGAAAGAAATATAGGCTTATTTAGAAAACTGTGTGCGTGCATTCATTGCTTGAGGTCACTTGAAAGTGAGAAATCCAAAACAGCATGAAAAGTGGTAAGAAAACATGGTTTAATGTAACAGGCAAAGGAACAGTGTTCTTCAAACTGAGACATATATATGAGATGATATTTATTGGGCAATATTTTGCATAATTCTCATGTAAAAAAATAAGACCATAGTTTAATATTCCACTAGAGCATGAGGAAAAAATGCGCCAAGCGGACTGATTCTTCAGTTCACTACTTGAAAATAAAGGAAAACAAGTAAATAATACTTTCTTGCTGATTAGACCTCACTGGAAGATAGAAGGGAACATTTTCTGAGGGGAAAACATCAAGGCTATGTGCACCTCACAGTCTGAACTTTGAAATAATAGATAAGTTTATGACCAGCTCACTGATTGAGGAAACCTCTCTGCACCTTTTGTTGAAAGTACTTTGATGACATGGGGCAGAGCCTGTGGTGTTGGCCTGTGATCTGGCCCTTCTTGGGACAGTTAAAAGCTTTAGGATGGCAGCAGTGGAGCGGAACGGACTGCGGCCAGATGACTCGGTCCATGCCCGAGGGCTTTCTCTGAAGAGCACACCCCAGAGCATTGGCGTTAGATGCTGCCTTGCAAAGAGCAGCCTGTCTGCTCTCACCCATGGGCAAAAGCTTGGGGGGAGTCTTGTGGATCACAGCTGACCCTATGCGTGCACTGTTGGAAGATCAGTGTGCGTGTAACAGAAGAGGCAGTGGCAACAAGTGACAGCTTTACAGGTTCAGGTTGAACATTAGGGAGAAGCTCCTCCCTAGGACAGCGAAGCAGCACTGGAGTGGGCTGCTGTGTCAGAGCTGCCCTTGGAGGGCTTAGTCTTGACCTAGTCTGGCCGGTGCTGTGCTGGCAGCGAGGCAGCTTACTGCTGACGACATCTGGTATTCCTTCCGTTTCACATTTCTGTGAAGTTATGAAGTGCCTGGAGACAACACTGCATTCACAGAATTGTAGCGAAACCCCCCCATAACCCTATTCGCTTGCTGTGACTGATCAAGGAAAGATCCATCAGGGAGAGGAGTATGAGAGCAGTAAAGTGTATATGGTGCCATATGGTTTCACAGGTTTTATTCCTCAGGGGATTTTCCTTTACCAGTAAGGTTGTAGAAAGCAAAAGACTGGTCAGAAGGAGCACCTTGGCAGTTATCAGCAAATTGGTATGCACAGGAAAGGCAAGATACTTGTCATTGTAGAAACTGTAAATAGTAAATGCAGTTATGTCATATAACTGGGTATGATTGATGTTAATTTTGGTTTTTAACCTGCGATTTATCCTGCATCAGTTTTCTGTGATATGAATTTATAATCTTCTAAGTCTTTGGCAGGAGTTTGGGAGAGAGCCAACCTGTTCGTTTTCATTCTCATGGACCTAATTCAATATGAATCTGGAAAAACAAAGCCCATTAGAAAAAAGTAAAGTCTGAGAGCAAAGGTTCTGCTTTGTTAATTATCACTTGTTTTAAAACTGGGAATGAAGCTGTGACAAGCTGATGCCCATGGGAAATGTATAATATGGGGAGGAAAAGCCACCTGTGATGAGAAAGTCACTGCAGCCCGACTTGATAGCAGGGTCTTTCAGCTGAGTGCCTCTTGGTGTGCGGGTTCTGGCAGCAGTTATCGCTGGTGCCACGAGTCAGGGGCCACGTCTTTTACTTGTGTGGCAGAAATCCAGGAAGCAGGATTGCCACTGCAAGGCACATCTATCTTCTGGCGACTGTGTTTAACTGCTGCTGTTGGCTGCTCTTCGCTGCTGTCAGTGACATGTATTCGCAGATGAGGAGCATGCTCATCTCTTGGGTTGGCTCCAGGGAAATCAGCTGGATGGTAGGGCTCAGCACAGGCTGCCTGCATGGACTGGTGCAGTGGTGTTTTCCCTGTTTGGGGAATGAGCTTCCAGAATAATTAAAACACCAGCTTTATATTTTTGTGCACGGTTTCAGGTTGAACATATCCCCATCTCAGTCCCTCATAGATCTGTTCCTCACGTTACATCCCCTTACTCAGTGCTCATTATTTCAGACTTGAAATACCCTCCTGTGCTGGTTTGTCTTTTAACTGCTCACTTCCTCTCCCCTGTTCTTTTCCTCACAGCACGAGTCCTCCTCCACTTCCATTGTCTGTTTAAAAAGTAGGACAAGGAGGAAAGTCCTGCAGCCTTTCCGGATCCCCCCTCCCAGTGCCGCTGTGGTTATTAAGCAGTTGTTCAGGCTGGATGAAATATGCTTGGACCAGTCCTGAGAGCAACCAGAGAGGCTGCCGGCTTTGGTTTTGCTGCTGTTGTTTTGGAACTGTGTTGGTTTACAAATAAAAATCTAGAGAAATAGGTGAAAACCAGTTAAATAGAAGGAAAAAAGTGCAATAAAGCCTCTCTGAATTCCTGTCGATGATATTTAATAGCTGGGGGAGGTTCTTCTTGCCTTTTCATTAATTATGGATTGTCTCAGTTGTGTGTTACTGTTTCAGACAGGATGTGTGTAAACTGTGGTTAAAGTTAGTCCTCCAAGGTTACATGGGTTCTTCGTTAGTCTTCTCCTGATTTGTAGTTTGATAGGCTTGCTTTGTCTTTGACCTGTGTATGCATGTGAATGATGAACCAGCTTTTGCCATCATGAGCGTTGGAGTAAAGAAAAATCCGCCATCCAGCAGCCTGTGTTAACTTCAGTGTAGGATGTGCTCATCTGTATCTCCAGCTGGCCTGGAAAAAGTCAGGAATGATGCATTTCACTTCTGGAATCTTGCAAAGGCATTTAGGCTTGCTTTGTCTTTGACCTGTGTATGCATGTGAATGATGAACCAGCTTTTGCCATCATGAGCGTTGGAGTAAAGAAAAATCCGCCATCCAGCAGCCTGTGTTAACTTCAGTGTAGGATGTGCTCATCTGTATCTCCAGCTGGCCTGGAAAAAGTCAGGAATGATGCATTTCACTTCTGGAATCTTGCAAAGGCATTACTGCGAGCGCTTCTAGGCTCACAGAAGGCTGGGAGTCACTCACTCAAACGGTTCTCTTAAGGGAAAGATGTGTGGGCCCCTGCTTCTCTGCATAAACTGTCCATGGGGTCCCAACAACATCCTGCCATTGCCAGCAAGCCGGGAGACGTTGACAGAACAAGGGTACTGACTCCTTCATGTGAATCAGAAGAACTGAACTAAGGGGGAATTTTTTTGTGGAATTATAGCTGGTTTTGTTATAGCAGGACAAATGTCAGGACAAGGGTTCATCTGCTGGTTACTTTCCTGCACCTGCGCAGCGAGGAAATGGCAGATTGAGGATCTGAGCTCCTTATTCCCAGCTCCCTGTGCAGCACTAACAGAAAAGCATCCAAATTTCTGTATTATCCGAACCAACTAATGAGACAATAGTAGTTCACCGATCATTACACAGAATGCATCTCTAGTGACAAAAATAATAACCGGTAATTAGCCAGGACTTTCACAAACATTCCTAGCTGGTGAATAACTGCTGGGAGACAAATGTGGTATGAAGCCAACTTAATAAGCAGGCAGCAGGGTCAGGGTGGGATTGTGGTGGTGCCCATGGGAAGGAGCCTGAGCTCATCATCACCGAATGGCTGTCAGTTTAACTGGAGGTTGCTTGTGCTTCAGATGGGGCCCTAAACCATCGATTACTTAAATGTCAGATTTGCTAATTTACTCGTAGTGCAGACTTTTTGAAATTGTAGTCAGAAGTTACCAATCAATGGTTTTTCTCTCCACACATTTTGCAGAGTACAAATTACTTGGGGCTAGACAGCTCCAGAGAAATCTGAGGAATGCCAAAAGGGCTTAATCACCTGTGGTGAACAGGGCAGATGAATGGCTGTTGACCAAGGCAAGCTGATAAAAAGCTGCAATTTAAGCAATTAATATCATTGATTGGCACTGGGTAAGTTAAAATCACTCATAAGAAAGGCCTAATTTTAATTTTGGTTTGTTTAGCTTAAAACAGCAATAAAACCTGCTAACATTATGCACGCACAACCAAAATATTGGATAAATAATATGGAACTGTAATTTCATACTTTTGATGCTCTAGCCACCTGCATTACTGTGAATGATCTCACTATGCCATTTCTAAAATACAACAGAAGTGGAAGGGTTTTAGAGATCTGCAATGAAAATAGATTTATGGAGAATAGTCATGTTAGAAGGCTGTTCAGGACTGCCAAGTTTCAGAAGATCCATAAACAGAGGTGTTCTAGAGGTATTTGAAACAATGAACTGTACAAAAAGAATCAGTCAGATGTTCCTGTTTATTATTTATCATAACAGAAGAGCAAAGGAATAGTCAATCAAAATGACAAAAACTTAGTATTTAAGGTTTTGTACCAGACTGATGATGGAGTACCACTGGGGTTTCTTAAAGGTGTGGGTAATGAGAACATGTCACGCTGTGTTTGTTTTAAAACAAAGTGAGGAGACAAATCCTTCTCTTTGACAGTGTAAATGTGTCCCACGTAGCTTGGTCACTGGGAGAAGCTTCTGCTGTGGGGAATATCATTCTCTATTTTGCTGTGATTTCTGCACCTTCACATGATGTATTTCCCCCCACAACCAATTTTAAAAGCTGGTTATAGATTGCCTAAATCATTGATGTGATTCATCATAGCAATTCTTTTATTACCAGAAAATCCTTTTCATTACGTGTTATTTTGATTGATCTTTATAAAGTTCCTACTTATGTTCCCGGAGGGCACACATTGTGCATACCCGGCGTAAGCCTTTTTCACAGTTAATTGAGGCATTCAACCCCTTTCGCTGCATGTGAGAGGTACATACACTAGGCATTAGCAAGAACATCCATCTCTATTATCAAGACATCTGGTGTTTTACGCATTTGGCTTTTTACGTTCCTCTTTTTTTAGGATTTGGCAAAAATAAAGCTTACTGCTTCACTGGTGAGCTTAACCTCATCTGTATATAAGTAGGAAAATGTTCTTTCAGTTCCTGTTTTACAAAAGCTGTCATTCTGTGGCTATGGTAGAAAACCAGGCACTCTAGCTTGTGCTGTTTATTTTGTGTGATTCTAGTTAAAATAATTTAGTCCCTTGAGCCACCCTCTCTGAGGATAACAGTGTGTGTTTTGCAGTGAATTTACGAATGTTTGGGAAGCATTGATCCAAAAGCTGCTGCAGATCTGCAGGATGTTTTTTAGTCTGTAGAGGAATTATTCTGTAAAATTCTGAATCCTACTATTTATTTGACATTGGTTTGGGTTTTTCCTCATTGCTCCAGGATTGACTCAAATAAAATACCTAGTAAACTCTTAATATTTCTGCCTGTTGTTCCTAGTTCATGATCCTCTATTTCTGTGCAGATTTCTGTTGGAGAACTCCACTGAGTAGCCTTTCTTTGGTTTAGGTCACAGAACCAATTTCTCTGATTAGCTTGGTGAGGTTTTGAGGAAAGATGCCATCTTTTACCTCTTGTGGTGAGGAAAACACAGATGGGTATTTGGGTCCATAGGATTTGCCTACCGTAACACATCCGTAGCCAACTCTTCAGTCAGTCACTCCTGATGGTTTGAACGTTTAACAGCAACAGAAGCTGATTTGTTTAAATTAACTGTACGCCATAACGGTAGGTCAGTACGTGGCTTCCAAGCTGGCTGGCTGGAGGGACCTGGTACTCTGCCTGTCAGGCAACTGGCAGCAATTTCCATGAAAAGTTAGCACAGCATGACTCCTATACATCCCTAACATAAGGAATCGTGGTTCTCTGGCAAGTGAAGAATGAGCCAAAGGACTGGTTTGGGAAAGGGGGGAGAAGCAGCAGCATCCAGGAAGAACTGCAGGCTTCAAGGAGATCCCAAACCACCCTGTAGGTCCTGAATGGCAAAACTCTCCTTCAGCCTGTTTAAAAACTGAGTCAGCCTCACAAAATCATGATTTGGCTTTGACAACAGATATACTATCTAATGGATTCTGAGCTCCTGGCTTGCAGTGACTGTAGGGACCAAAACGGAGTGTTCTTTCGCAGTTGCTTATATTTGGAACACCTGAAGAATCAGAAATGTTAGACGTGGCATAAATTGCAGTAACACAAACAATGAAACTACCAGTTTTTATTACCCTTCCCATGCCTTTTGCTAACGTGCTGCTGCAGGGCTTTAGAAGATGCAGAGGTGGGATGTTACGGTGGGAGAACTGTAGAATTGCAAAGAATACTTGTAGGAAGCCAGGATTTTTGAGTTTTATAGTTCATCATATGATCACTTTTTAGGCTGGTTGGTTGTTGGTTTGGTTTTGTTTTGATTAGGAGGTTGAGGAGGTTCATACATCTAATCACAAAGTATCTTCCCAGCAATGCATCTGCAAGTAGATAATGTGCCTGGGGATGAGTGGGTGAGTAAGGTGGGCGCTCTCATTTTGTGCACTCTAAGATACAGTAGCTTAGGGGTCTGAGAAAACAGTGCCAACTCTACCAGACAGCCAGTAAATCCGCCAAACATCTCTTATATAGGCAGGACCTATGGACAGACCTGGCTATTTCTGTGGTCAGTATGCCTGGCCAAACTTACCAAATTTAATGTGGTGGGTTTTCTTGTTTGGATGGTTTGATTTGGGTAGTAGTGTTGTTTGTTTGTTGGTTTTTTTAATTATTATTATTTTTATTTAAAGAAAACGGAATATGATAAACCAAGGAACTACCTAAATGTTTTGAGGTCTGTTTGTCCCACATTTCTCCTTCACATTCTCTTCTCCCCATCTGGGAGAGATTTGACAGTGCAGTGATTTCAGTTCCTGATAGTTCTAAAGCTGAATGTGTTAATCTGGGAAATATGAACCATAATGTGCCATCATAGCCAGTCATACAGCCAAGACAATGAAAACCTAATGTGGCAGATGCTAGAGAGTACCAAAAAAAAAATGTTTAGGTCTAAAATATTCATCAGTAGAAGTGGCTTTGATATCATGCCATTGAGCTCTGGATAGGTAGATGCCAATGACAGAGAGCCCTCATGAATAACACATTTGCAAGTGTGATCTCTTCCTTGGCCACCTGCATACAGAAACAAAGCTCACAGTCAGTTAAAATGTTCATTACTTGCTGCCTTGATCACTCAAGTATGTATGAGTACTCTGCACCTCCAACCTGCTTTTAATATGATCATCTCTAAGCAGTTCAAGTGCATTACTTAGTTAATGTGATCTACAAAATCCCTTTGAGGTTCTGCACCTGACGTTATTGTTCAGCAGCAGTTTAAGGCAGAGGCAGCAACGCAAGAGGCTATGGGAGCGGGGTGGGTGTGTGTGTGAAAGCCAGCCTGCCCTGCTCATTTGGGATGGTGGGGAAAGGGTCTTGCCTGGGGT
This sequence comes from Eurypyga helias, assembly GCF_000690775.1. Classification (NCBI taxonomy): domain Eukaryota; kingdom Metazoa; phylum Chordata; class Aves; order Eurypygiformes; family Eurypygidae; genus Eurypyga; species Eurypyga helias. The sequence goes on from NW_010250873.1 coordinate 39,070, forward strand.
GGGAGTGTGGGAAAGTGTGGAGAAAAATGACAGTCTGAGTCCTGTAAAATAAAGCTATCTCTGTCCTCCTGAACATCCCCCTCATGGGGCATACCAGCATCTTCCCCTAATAGCATGCCTGGAAAACTGGCTTTCACTGGTGTTGCAATCTCGCATCTGCCATCGTGATAAAACACTCAACCTGCCAAGTGTTTACTCCTCTGTGGTGATAATGGAGAAGTACATAATGGACTTCACTTGAGAGCAACCAGCAGCCTGCTGAAATGTTGCAGAGATGAACAAGTGCAAAGTGCATCTGTCTGTTGTCCTTAGCCGCCGGCAAAGGATGATGGTTCCAAGCCGGCACCGGTCCACACTGATGGCTGGGGCGTGTTACACGCCAGCGAAACGTGCTCTTTGCTGTCCAGCAGCAAACCCAGAGGAGCAGAGTTCGGAGCCGTTGCTAGAACAGAATTGCTGTCTAAGTCCTGGGCTCTACACAGGCATCCACATGTATGTGGGAAGAATTACCTTTAGGTATATCCCTGCATGTCGGAGGGTGGAATTAGGGGAGGAAAGGTCTTTCCCTTTCCTACAGCATGCCATAATCTCTTACGCAGTACAGAAAAGGCATTGACAGAAAGCATCTGCATTGGCAGAATTACTGGGAAAATCCCAAGTGCAGAAGTTGACTGATATCGCAGATATTTAAAAAAAAAAAAAAATGTTTGAATGATAAATTAAATTCAGCTTGATTTCTGAATAGATGCAAGAAAGTTTTGAGGACTGGAATGAAAATCTTTATGTAATAACATATGATCTGACCAGAAAAAAAAAAACACCAAAAAACGGTGTGAGATGTTGCTGAGGTTAGCAGCACAGTGTTACGTTGTTCAGGGGCAGAGTCAACTCTTCAGAGAATTACCCTGAAGTGAAAGAAAATAAAACCGTGGATTACAGTTAAATGCAGAAAATGCTTGCATGTCTAAAAAAAAAAAAGAAGAAAGGAGGGGGGAAGATGAGAAATAGAAAAGGGGGGAGAGGTTGAGAAACAGAGTGGGGTGGGAGAGAGGGAAATGTGCTGTACACTTAACTGAGCAGCAGGAAGAAAAGCTTCAACCAGAGGATTTCTCAGCTTTCGATGTCTGCCAGTTGTTTGCAGGCACACCAGTAGGTATCTGCGTGGTGCCTTGGAGGATGTGGACTAAAGGCGAGTCGGAGGGACTCCAGACTTTAGGGATTGTGGTGGTGGTATGCTCCTCTCTGAAACTTTTGCACTACCTCGGGCTAATTGACTTGTCAGATGGTAAGAGAACTTCAAACTCTTCCAGCTCCTGCTTACTTTTGTTTAAATGTGTTTCAGTAAAGCCACTGTAGGTAGCAGATCGGCTGTGGGAAGGAGAGCATTGTCTGTCAGTGCACTGATGCTCAATATTGTTGTCTTTTTAAGAATCATACAGGCTGCAAAGAGGGAACTGTGCTTTATGCTTTATTGGGGACTTTTGTTTGTTTTTGGTATATTACCATAACCAGAGAGAATCTCAAGCTGTGATTTTTAATATTTCTTTTCCTTGTGTATTATTTTATCAAATTTTCTTTACTTATTTTTCTTATTGTTAATTCTTTTTGTCACTTGAAAATAAATTAGTGTTAACCCAGAAAAAGGAAAATCTCTCATGGGAGAACAGCTGATAATTAAGTGCATGATTTCATATGGCTACCTAAAGCAATACTGTTGTGACGTTTGCAGATAAAAGATACGGTGAAATGAATAAAACAAAACTTCTCTGTATTTGGTATTCCAGACACTTCAGCAAAGTAACCAGAAGCAAAATGACCTAGGGAGAAATATTTCTGTTTTCACCTATTGAACCAGAAGCTTGGTCTCCCTTCATCTTACCAAAGAATGAACTTTCTTAGAGGTTTTCCTGGCTGAGTAAAGCATATCTGTTTTAACAATTAAGCGAGCTTTGGGGATTGTATTATCAATTCATAAAGGGATGTAGGTATCACTGAATTTTGAAAGAAAATAACTTCTTGATGAAGCAAATGAGGTATTTTTTTAAAAAACAAAGGGACCCCAAGGTCACTAAGTGTATTCTGGCTTCGATCACTAACTGTGCCAAGTTTATATAGTGAAGAAAATAGCAGTAGTAAATATTAGCTTAAACACCTACATTACTTTATTCAGAGGTATCTTTAAAATATGAGTTAGCTAAAGGTGACAAAAGATTGGATAAAAGTGGAGGGAATTTGTATTTTAAGTACATTTGGATAATGTTAAAAGCAAGAAAAGCAGCTGGAAATTTAATGTTGCTACTGTGAAATCAGTGCTGCCACATAATCCTAGAAATCCTCCTGCAGGATTAGGAACAAACATGAAAAACTGCCTAAATAAGAGTTATTTTATTTAGAGTAAGAGCAGATGTAAATTGGCATGTGATTGTCATTGCATGAATGTTGATATTCCTTATTACAAAATTAATATCACGGGAGCTTTTAGTTTACTCCCAGAATGTCACTGGAGTTCAATTACATAATTACAAATAAATTAAGATCTCTGACAATGACAACTAATTTTAAATAATGGAAACAGAAGCGCTCACCTGAAAAATAAGCCATCACATCAAATGCTGAGGCAATTGCACTGCTACCTGTTTAACTGCACGGACACTTTTATTTCCAGACCTAATTGCTGAAATGTCAGTGCCTGCTCTTTTCAAAGCAATCGCTTTCCCCAGAAGAGCCTCCCCAGTGTTTCCTCAGCAAAGTCAAATATGTGAGAGGTGAGAAAGTTGTCTGTGAAAGATGAATTGAGTAGAAGTGGGGAAGTAGTACCGGCTTGCATTCGCTGGGCAGTTCTGGCTGCTTTTTGTTTGCGGTCATCAGTCAATAATCACTCAATCCATGCAAGTGTTGGGGGGTGTAGCGTTTTCCCTTAACTCTTTGTAAGGGAACACTGTCAGAATTACTGGTACATCCAGCTCCTGATTGTTGATGGATTACCTGACAGTGTATATAGGAGCATCATCCTATAAATCCTTTTAGCTTTAGCTAATTTTTCTGGGAATTCTTTTTCTCTGGCTGCAACATAGTTCACTTAGAGACCACGATATGTTTATTTGGTACTCATTAAATTGTATGAGCTTGTGTTTTTTCCTTTCTGACTCTGAACTTGTGCTAAGCATTACTTATATGTGTATACAGTAACGTTAATGTAGTGGAGGTGGTTGTTAAAGTATTGCAATGCAGATCTCAAATCACTTGAAAATCTTTAAAGGTGGTGTTAAGTGTTTTCTTTGATGTGCTAGCTGGCAGTGATGGGAAAGTTACAGTGGGTGCTTATATGGCAACATAAATATTTCTAACATCTTTATATTCACTAGAAATGATCACTTCTTTTTATTTATGAACATCTAGAAACTCCATGTGCTTTCTCATGGCTGTGTGAAACAACACTAAAATAAGACACTGAAATTGGCTATGTTCTTACTCCTTTTTAGAATGAGAATTATTGTCTCCTGTAGATGGAATGGGCTTACTTAAATAGTGTTGCCTTGTCCTGTTTAGAGAGGGGAAAATAGAAGGAAAAAAAATAAAACAAAGCAAACCCAAAGAAACAAAAACTAAAACCCCAAACAAACCAACAAACAAAAAACCCCACACCTGAAACCTGAGTGCTGAGTCCTCATTAGTCTAACGTAAAAAGCAATAATTGTGGGGAGAGAAATAGTGTAGACAGTGATTGGGAAAATGAGAAGTTTTAGAATTTGCTGCATCTCAAGGCATGTTGGCTCAGTTCTCTGAGTTGTGTCCCAGAGGTGAGGTCCTGGTTTTGACACTAGTTCATTCAGGTGGTTGACTGGAAATAATTGGAACCAGAGACAGTGGCAGTTTTAATCTCAGCACAACCTAAAACTGTTGTCCATTTTTTTAATTAAAATATTAAAGCAATAGGAAACTATATCTTCCCCCCCTTTTTCTGTTCCGAGAAAAGCTCGGAACAGCAAGATCAGAACTTTGCTCATGTTTTCCGAATTCTTCATTAAAATGTTCTTGTTAGCTTAATACCGGGGGGAGGGACGGGTACAGGGGAAGGCAGCATCTAGATATAGTTAAGAGCCAGAATTTGCTTAACTGAAGAGCTGTTCTGCAAAGCATGGGACAATTTTTTGTGACCCTTCTAGATGTTGAAATGTTGATGACTTGTTGCTCTATGCTTCTCTCACTGTTGGATGTTTGGGTTTCGTGCGTGTTGGCTGTGTCCTTGCTGCCATTCTCTGCTTCGGCACAGGGCTGCTGCAGTCTCGTTCGGTTAGCTCCCAGCTCAGAGTAGCTACACACACACACATCCAAAATTGGGGTCTAAGAGCTGAAGATTGGTCTTGTTGGTGCTGCACCAAAGAATTATATGTATTAGCTATAATTTGGGGAAACATCTGGTGAAACCTTCTATTAACGGTTAAAGACCAAAAGCATTCTCTGTGAAGTGAGGGTAACTTCTGGATGTACATTTGGTTTTTGAGTTTGGCTTTAACTCCTTTGCAGAACATCCATCCATCCATCCTCCAGGTACCCGTGAAACATTCACAAATCATATTTCTTCAAATTACAGGTATACAGAGCCAATATGAATTGTGCTTCTGGACTAGTTCAGTATTGATTCGGTAATACCTGTGGGAGGGTACAAAAACCTGAAAATAAGCACAGTAAAATATACCATCAAGTATATTGTCAGGGATTTAGCTTTTTAATGCAGGAAAGCCTGCTTTCCTCAGCTGTACACTTACTTTGTGACAGAAGATTAGAAGCAGGTGCTCAAATATTTTTCTTGATTATATAAATAAATTTACAAATCGGTGATCTCCAGTGCTTCAGTAGTTGTTACTCTAAGTGTCAGCATAATTCAGCAGTACGTGAGAAATGTACTGCCAACTGGTAGCCTTTAGTTGCTACTGAGAGAAGTAATTGGATGGAGTTGCTGATGGAGATGGGGTCTTAAAGCCCTGTAACTTCACTAGAGTAAGTGCTTCCAGGGCTTTCTCAGTGCGCCTGCTTTCATGTGGTGTGTCCAGTACATGATGTTACATGGAGAGAGGAGAAAGACATTGACTGTTGTGTCAGGTAACCCCTAAGGTAATCTGGATCTCAGACCGCGAGGCTTGTTCCTCATAGTGCCTTTATTGTCAACAGCAGTGTTCAAAACAAAACCAGCTGAGTCCTGAAGTGGGAACTGCCTGAGTTCAGACCCTACGTAACCACGAAGAGGTAGGATTTGTAATCTGGTAGTCACCTGAAACTGTATTACTGCTGGGGGTACTGTTGGAAGTGCTGGGGCTGGGAACAGCCACACAAATCATACCTGACACTGAATTGGGTCAAGAGGTACTGTATGGTTTCAAGTAACAAGACAGAAGGCCCCTTGAAGAGGAGCTCAGTTCTGCACGAGGGGCAGACCTGGCATCCTGCGCTGGCTCCCTCGGCCCAGCTCCACAAAGGTGTTTCTTGCCCACCTGCTACAGATAGTGGCCAACCTGCAGTGAAATGTTTATTCTGCCTTGTTCTCACGATTTGACAAGGTATTGATTCATCCAGATGTAAACTAGGAGTATTCTTTTACAAAAGCGCTTTTGAGAGCCCTCTTTCCTCTAGTTTCAGATGGGAACTTCAAACCCAGTTCAGAGAGAGGGAAAGGGGGGAGAGGTTTGAGCAGGCTGAAAATTAGAATCTCTTTCTTCTCCATGGTATCCCCTGTGAAGGCGCTCAGCTACGAGGTAGTAAGGACTGAAAATGCTGGTTTCAGCCCATTAATGCTGCATGGTGCAGAGGCTGTATTATAGCTGATTCAACACATTTCTTTACATCCTTCCCAGTGCTTTCTTTTCAATTATTCCAACCCTTGTATGGATTTGTCTTCATCCACGGCAGAAATTGTGTGTTCTGTCTGCCACCCCAGCCTGGCTGGAGGCAGAGCCGGGTGTGAAGCTCGCCATCGGCCGGTGTGACTCCAGCCCCCACGAAGCAGTGTGGGCAGCCTGTGTGTTAGATGCTGAAGGGCCTCGGCAGTGTCAGTGCTGGCAGAGGTTGGAGCAGTAAATACAAGAGTCCAGGGCCTTTACCCACTATGCTAATTCCATCATTTGTTATATCATGCAATTATTTTTACCTCATAGGGAAGATAAGAATAACTATTATTCATAGTCTTCAGTGGGCTCCAATGAGGGGTGTTATAAAAATGCAATCTATAATTACAGTACATCTTCTCTGAAGCACAAGGTAGCAGGGTCCTGAGCCTGTGCACTGCATCCTCCGGTCCTCAGTTACTCTTGCTGTAGGAGCCTGTCCCTGTTCATTTCCTTGATGCGGTTTCTGATCTGTTCTTTCCCACTAACATTAATTGCCTTCCTTTTTTTTTGGTTAAATAAGCAGTGTCCCTGGTGATAGCTGCTGGCTGCTTGCAATTTTTTTTCTTTGTCAGGTTTTCTGCACTGTATTCTAGTGTGGTACTTTCCTACCCTGACTTGCAGTCACACTGACTGAGATAAGCTGAGGAGTACATTGCAAATTAAATGTTTTTACCTTTAAATACAAGGGAGTGAAAAATAAAATGTTTGTGAAAGTGCCTGAAAATGGCTTCTGTTATTTCATATACCTGCCTTCTTTCTGGCAGGGACCTATGCAACGTTATTATAGGAAAGGCAGGGACCTATACAACTTTTGAAGCTCAGGCTCCTTTATATTTTAAGGGAAACTGTTGTTAGCCTTAAGGATTGCCCGATGTTGCTGCAGAGAACCGCAGTTACTGGTATAGTAGAATGTAAGATGTTGCAATATGCCTCTGAAATGAGGATGTTCCCGTACCTCCTCAGGTGAAGCTAGCTTTGTACTGGCCCTGCCATTAAAATTGTCTATGTTTTGAAGGACTGCTCTTTGCAAGAAAAGGTGGATGTTTTGTGCATGGGTCAGTACAAACTCTGACAGAAAACATGCAGGGGCAGAGATTTTGATATTGTTATTATTTTATAAACTTTCCTCTTAGTCTTGGTCATCTGCATACGGGGTGGTGCTCTTCTTTCTTCTGATGCATGGAGTCATGTAACTAGGTCCAGGTATTAGTAGTTTTGCTATGAGGAATTTTTTGACAAGGCCATCTTGGGTCACTCCCTATCTGTAGAGTAGTGAGGGTGCAGTAGCCTCTGCGCCTTCCCTCTCAGCCCCGTCCACTTTCAGGTCTTGCAGCAGTGTGAATGTGAACGCTTTTAGCCCTCAGGCTGTGCATAAGCTGTGGTGGTGTGCGGAAGCAGGCCCATGTCTTCATGACTCTCTGCAAAATTAAGTTGGTTTGTTTTTTCTTTTTTTTTTTTCCCCCCCTGTTCATGAGAGTGTAGGGA
>NW_010250873.1:46470-49878 GCF_000690775.1 Eurypyga helias
GATCAACATTGTGGGCTACAGTTCTTAGAGCAAATATTAAATCCCCCATCTCCTCTATATCTCGGGTTTATAGTGGGATATTGGTCTGAGTGTTCAGCTGGAAGCAGGGAGACCCTGGCTCTGAGATATGGCAGTAAAAATATTTAAAAAAAACCCCAAACAAACAACAAACCTCTCGTGGATTATCTATTTCAGAACCTTGCTCTTTTTTTGGCCAGGGATGTGTCATGGTAATGTGTGCAGATGTCCATGTTTGCATAGGTGTACCACACTTTGGAATTTCAGCTCATTTAGACACATGGCAAGTTGCAAGACTAAGTCCTGCATTACGCAGGGAAGCTATCAAAAGATAAATGCCTCAGCTGTTGCTACTGCTTATCTTGGTACTGCTGAGCATGGCCTTGCTTCATGGGGATATTATTCATGTCCATATGGTAAAACAACATTGCATAATATGTACCCATGAGGGGAGAGAACTAGGGTTGTGCTGCCAAAATCAACTTGAGGGTTCCTGTTGTTTGATACCTTGTGTGTGCTCCCCTTGCTTACATTTTTGTGGGTGTAAATCTGGGGAAGTGCATTATATGCATTTATAATCCATTTCTATTTAGTTTTTAAAAAGCTATTCCAACTACTAATTATTACAGGTCTCCTACAATGCAATCTCTGAATTTGTTGCAGCACTTTCAGCTTTCAGGGTTTCCTCTCTCATGCAATTAGCCCCTGGACTTCATTACAGTGTCTGTTCCAGAAGCTCCTGATGATTGGTAGCCTTGCTAGAGGTAGAGCTGTTGGTTCCCAAATGGGGATAAAGTGAAGTTTGTTTGCTGCACATCATCTTCTGCTTTCCCAGGCTTGGTGGCATTTGCTAGTGTTTAAGCAGTCTCTCCAGATTAGCTTCTGACAGCCGCTTCTGATGTTCTGTGGCTTTTCTCGCGGCTTCGGCTGTGCTGAGGAGTGGGAGAGGTTTTGACATTGTGCATTAATTGCAGTCATTCCTCTCACTCCCTGAGGAACTTTGAGTTCTTCGTGCCATTGCTTGTCTTAACACTGAAGCTTTTAGTGTCCAGCACTCTTTCAGACAGACAATTGAAACATTTAACTAGAAGAAGTTTGGTTTAGCAGCAGAGATCCTGCTTCAACCCTCGGGATGTATGGAGCGACTCAGTAGCGGTAATTACTCATGGCTGTGTGTTTACCAGGGCATATTGCACTGCTCTGCTGTTTATGCTTTGGTGTTTATCGTAGTTGTCTCTACTGCTAACCTTTCTCTTGAAACAGTAATTTCTTACTCATGTAATTTCTTACTCATTTATCTCACGTTGTAGAAAAGCTTCCCGTGTTTCACAGCACTCTGTCCTGTCCCCTCTTGTCCGTATAAAATTGCCTCCTGTGTTTGTACATGCCCATACCAATTTTTGTTTTCTTGTGGCTTATCAATTTACCTCTGCTCTTCATCTCCCCCTTCCCTGACTTTCCAGTTTAACCTAGATACAGATGCTGCTTTCACTGCAACTGCAGCTGGTGGCTTGCCCCCTCTGGCACTCTTGCAGGGCTATGTCCCTCAGCCCCCTTGCAGCTGTGGAGCTCTCAAACCCAGTGTCCATAGGACAGTAGGGTACAGCCCTGCAAGGAGCAAAGCTGCGTTGGCTGGCTCCGTTTATCTGAGATGTTACCCTGTCTTCTGCGCTTTGTGTTAATGTCCCTCTGCTTCCTACGAAAAGGTTCTTCTGACCTGAAGTTCTGCTCTGGGGCAATGTCATCCTCCCCACTCAGTACTAAAACCTACCCCATTTGCTTACTTGAATTTCTGTGTTCAAGCAAGACCAACATGAATTACATGTATCAGAAAGGTAACCTCAAAGTTGCTATCTGGTCTTCTTTCCCATGTAGACTTTATGAACACCTACTTTGCCTTTAGCATATAGTCTGGTCTAGAGACTCGCCTGCAAGCATTCAGTGTCTCCTGGCTTACTTTGACCAGTGCCTTCCTACTTAAGCAACCAGAAGCTTGGTTTTATTTGATTATTTATTATTAAGGGGTAGAATTAATACAATAGCCCTTTTCTAGCTCTGTTAATGTTCACATTATCTGTCTGTCACTCTACAGGGCACAGTTAAGTACTCAGAAGTGGAAAGTGGCAGGTTATCGTGTCTCCTAAACCCTATCAGCACATACTGATCTTTATAAAAAAGATTATTAAAGCTGTTGCCAAAACCTGTAACCTCTCTAGAGACAGAATCATATCTTCCCAATTCTCAAGTGACAGTATTGCATTTTCTATCTTTTCTAAAGGGGAAGGGAGAGTAAAACAATAAACTGTGGTACTGAATTAGAGACTAGCAGCTTCTTCCTTCTGTACTAATTTATGCAAAGAACTGGTTAGAAAACAGTGAACATTTAGCAGCGAGTCACTAAAAAAACCTTTCATCAGGGACATTCGATAATGCTGAAACTTGGAAACTTTCATGGTTGTTACCTAACAAATTCCTTGAGTGGAACATAACAATTCAGTTACTTGAAAGCCTTTACTTCCCACATGCTAGGTTAGTAGATACAGGTATCCCACATGCACCCCATGACTTGGACAGGCACAAACCTGGAGGCCTGGGGGGTGGGGTGGGGGGAAGCTGTTACGGGGAAAAGTCTATAAATGCTTCATAAAATCATAGGAAAGTAGATGTGGAAGGTGAGGAGGTCTCCTAGTCCATCCTCCTGTCTCAAAGCAGGGTTGTACCTGTTGGTGTCGGTGTTGATATGGCAAACACAGAACAAGTAGTGTTTTGTCTTTAGTCCACCAATGGGCATGGAGAACAGATAATTCTCTTTGTACAAGCCTTGTACAGACTATTATGTTCTTTCAGGTTCCTCTTCGCTGGTCTAAATAATTTGAATTCTTTTGGTCTTTTGTTCTTTGTTATGTGATGTAGCCTTTAAAGATTTTCATTGCTCTTGCCTGAAGTATTTGTGGTTAATGCATGTTGTTCCTGAAGCTGTGACCCTACCTGCCACTGAGCATAGCAGAGGGATTATTTCATGTGGCTGGCAAAGTGTATTCCTGTTTGTACTTGTGGTGAAGTGCTTGTGGCCTTTGCAGCAACACCAGAGCAGTCGTTTATGTTCAGCTTCTGACCTGCTGTAACGCGCAGATCCCCAGCCTGCCCAGCTGTCTGTGTGTGGTTTATTCTGTGGTGGAACTTGTAGCCCTTTGCATTTCTCTTCACTAAATTCCATCTAATTACTTTCAGGCCTTTTCTCAGATCTGTGAAGGTCTCTGGCAGTTCTTTCCAACGTGATGATACGTGTTCTGTTGGGTCATCCAGCTTGGTAAATAACACACTGACTGACAGTAGGCCCAGCAAGCGCCTCCAGTGGAGTCACGCTTGCTCCCTCCTGTTGTTTTGATG
>NW_010250873.1:49916-50193 GCF_000690775.1 Eurypyga helias
CAGCTACCTCATGGCAGTTTCATAGACCACTTGTTTTTTTTCCCCAGTTTTCAGAGGAGAATGATACATGAGACAGGGCCAAAATGTATTGCTTGGGTGAAGATATAATGCGTTCTTTGTTTCTCTCCTCTGCAGAAGGTTGCACTATATCAATTCAGTTTTATCCTGTTGCAGTTTTGACAGTCAATAACCCACGCTTGCAAGCATACATCATCGGTTGTTCCAGTATTTTCTGAGAACTAAAGTGAAAGACATAATCATAGAATTATAGAATGGT
>NW_010250874.1:0-6510 GCF_000690775.1 Eurypyga helias
GACCCAAGTGCAGGACCTTGCACTTTTGTCTTTTCCTTTGCCCCTGATGCATGTTTCTAGGCAGTTTTCTACGGGAAATGTAGAACAGTGCATTGTGTGTGACAGATGCTAGTTCCTGTGCCATTGGAGAGGACAGTGGCACTGTGGTTCAGTCACCTCAGTGATGGGAGCCTCATGCTACATAGGAACTTACATGAAGCACAATAAATGCTTAATTTCATTCTCCAATTTGTCAGCTGATAATGCTGAAGGAAGTTGTCTGCAAAGGCCTTGGAGATAGTCCCTCTAAACTGTAGAGCTGCCTTGCAAGCAAGCTGCTGAGTTTCTCTTCCTTGTCACACTGAAATAACGCTGCTGAAGACTGAACATCCTGATTCATAAACAGTTTCCACCCCTGACATCTCTGAAGAGAACTAATGAAATAAAATTTCAAGTTGCTTTTTTATTGAAATGCAAAACAAGTGTTGGCAGGAGAGGGAAAAGAAAAACACCAGGGAAAAAAAAAACCTCAACCCAAACAAACATAAAAACCTTCTCAGTCCTTGAAGTATCAATTGACTTCTGATCCAGTAAGCTATTTCTGCTTTCTGTAAGAATTGATTTTTGTCTTATGTAGAAGGACATAAGCTTGACCCTTGAGGCAGCTTCAGATTTAAATCCTAACACAATTCATTCAGTGGTATTTTGAGCCTGTATGAGTGTGTCACTTTTTTATGCAAATATATTAAAAGTTTTGGGGACTAAAATGTGAGTGAGTAAGCACGACAAATTGAATGTGGTGATAGGGAGGTCATAAAAGTTTATCTGGAATTGAGTTAGCAGCCTGGACCTTTATTTATTGGGCTATTTGTGATGCTTGGGGCTGAGATTTTGTGTACATTCTTGGTAATTTTATTCCGAATTTGGTATCTAAGTCTCATGTGGCTGAAAAGATAGCAACTCTGATTTTTTTTTTTTTTTTTTTTTTTTTTTTTTTTTTTGGGTGTCAGTTTTCAGTGTTAATCTCTTCTTCCTCATATCTCAAGCCCCTGAACTTTAGGGCAGAGACTGGGGGAATGAAGTCCCTCTCACTGTATAAGATCACCTTGGACACCTTAAGACCACCTTGAACAACTGGTTGGTCTCAAACAGACTTGAACATATTTTAAACTGAAAGAAGGTATTAGATTGCTTATAAGGAAGAAATTTTTATTATGAGGATGGTGAGACCCTGGAACAGAGAAGTTGTGGATGCTCCATTCCTGGAAGTGTTTGAGGTCAGGCTGAATGGATCTAGTGGAAGATGTCCTTGCCCATGGCAGTGGGGTTGGAATAGATGATCTTCAAAGGTCCCTTCCATCCTAAACCATTCTATGATTTAACCATAACTTTTTTGTAACTATAGCTGAACTGCTGACAAGTCATGTTATTTTAGTACTTTGGTAGATATCAAAGATATGTTAATAGAGTAACTTTGAAAGAGATTGTAAATTAGAAGACTCCATAAACTATGTCTCTCTCTATGTATTACCTTGTAATAGTTGTATGCCTTTTGGCCTATTGTTTTCCATTATTTTAGTTGCTGGCATAATACTGAAAAAAACACGTTTTTCTTAATTTCTGTTTCTTTACTCAGTTATTAATAATTTTCTTCTTATTTATCTGTTTTGTTAACCACGGTGAGGGAATAATACATGAATTGCATTGACTCGAGTTTAAATAAGCCTGCTTTTTAAAAAAAAAAAAAAAAATGTAGCTATCCTTCAGTATGTAAAGATTTTTTTTTTTTTTAATGAGTAATGCTTTGAAAATGATGTGTCAGGAAAAAAAGGATTCTCTCTCTGCATCTGTATCATGAAAGCCCAAACTTACAGGTAGCTTGGAATCAGTGTGCATCCTGCATCACATAGATTTTGGCTAAGTTGAACAACAGAATGAGAATAATAACTTCCCTCTAGAATGAATTTTCAGTCAAGAATAGTTGCTTGGATTACTTCCTGTAAACTGCAAAGCTGTGCTTCTATCAAATGTAAAACATTTCTCTCTCCTTTTTCTTTCCAATGTCAGCACGAGAAACCAAGTAAACCATCTTATCTTTAATAAATATACACATACATTAAAAAGAAATTGATAAAGTTATTACTGAAATTTGGAATTAGAACTAAAGTTCAAGCTCAGTTTTAATTATAATACTTCTTTGAAATTTTATCCTACTTGTTTGCTTTGTTTATATGTATGCCTGTAGTATTTAAATAATTAGAATAATGAAAGAAGGGAAAATTACTTCGTACTACTCAGAAATTTAGCTCGGTTGAACTTTGTGTAAAGTGTATTGATAAAGAGGTATGTTTATTCATGTTCTAGTAAGACTCAGTGATTTCTAAAATTGAAGAACCATGGAAACACAACTGGATAACATAAGGAAGAAAGTGCAGGGGCAAATTTACAGTTAGTCTTTTAATCAAAAATTATTATGTGCATTCTGGTTTTACAGTATAATTGAGCTCTTTTTTTAACTAATCTCTTACCACCTTAAGTGTGTGCAGGTATATGATAACTATATGCATACACACACACATATATATATGAAATATGCTTAGTTGAAATAAATGTTTTGCTTATTTTTGTTACAGCCCTTTCTCTGATTTTTTTTCTTTAAATTCAGTAAATTCTAGCCAGAAAACTTACCACCTTCTCCCCCTTATTTTTGTTTCATAGAACTTTTTTTCTAAATGAATTTTTAGAACTCTTCTGAGTTATAAATTAATTTTTAAAAGGCGAATTTGTAAAGCATTACGGGATAGAATACTCTAGTAATCAGAGCATTAGGAGGATCACAGATGGATTATTGAACAAAAGTGTAATAAAAATGTTACAAATGTAAGGTAAAGTCAGTTTCTTGTTACTGTATAAAGCATATGTTGTTTTTAATGTGATAAATTGCAGAACTCGTAGGGTTTTGCGTAGTGCTTGGCACACATTCCATTGTCTGTGTTTTATATTGCTTTTGACTGTGGACTGAAAATATGTATTTGCTTTTTTAGAATAGTATGCCCCAGGTATTTTTGGACTATGCTAGTCATAGAACATTACCCAGCAGGTCATTCTCTCTTTTGTATGTCATTGTGAACTTCAGTCTGCTATCTTTTCCTAATGTTCCTAATCCAGATGAGGATATACCTCCTTGTATGGCAGAAAATGTGTTGAGTTCTGTGGGGTTAATAGCAGCAATTTTTAAAATTATTCTTGCTTTCTCTCACTATCTATCAAATATGTTAAACAATAATGGCAAAAGTAAGATTTTGAGCTTCCATACTTTAAAATATTGAAATTTGGAGTTTGAGATTTTGTTTGGGTTAAAGGTGTTTGTCTTTCTGTCTAAATTCAGCATTTGTTGTGAAGGAGGTTTTTCTTCTCGAATCCTTATTTTTTCCCCTCATTTCCCACACTTGTATCCTCCTGTCACGTAGAGGAAATGAAATAGGAAGGTAAGTCCCAAAATGTATTCTCTTGGTTCTGAAGCAACCTCTAAAATACATCAAATGCATCAAGCTATGCCCACTGTGAGCAATTCATGAAGAAATTGCCTCAACATTTTGATCACAGTCAAGGCTTTTATTATGAAAGTAGCTGGAGTAGAAAGACACCTTTAGAAGTGTGAAAACAAGCAACACAATGAAGTAAAAATGATAAAATTGAGCACAGCGCTGGCACAGTACAGCTGCTGTCCCCGGCAGTAACTGATGCCTTCAACAATAGTCTATGACTGCCAGGAAAATCCCACTCGCTATGGGGAAGTAATTTCTGTTCGTTAACTTACATTTTAGTATCAAAGAGGACTTCAAACCAGAATCCATTGTGTGAAAAACTCTGAACTTTGACAGTTTCTGCTTGTCCATGTAATGGTCTTATGAAGCCCCTTAAATTTACCTAAAGTAATGCAGTATCCCATCTGGCTCCATAAGTAATTGTCACTGACATTGATTCAGAATACTGAGAAAGAGCTTTCCAATCAAAAGAGTATATTCAGAATTATAAGTAACAACAAAAAAAAAAAGGGGGGAGTGGGGGAGGCGGGAGGGAGGGAAAGGGGAAGAAAAGAGTTAGGTAGACATGCAAATCATTTACACTGTGGAATGTGAAATTCACTTCTTTCCCTGAAGTTTGTTTGCTGGGGTGATATCACATTTTTATTGGAATAGTCTGTGGGATGGCAATAACAAAACAGTGTCCTAGTTGCCCATAAATTTCCCCCTAGGGGTTTATACACTTATACTTGCTAACACCTTCATCTCGCTGAAGGATGAATTTAAGCCTGTCAGTTGTCTCGTATCCTTGTGGTATTCTGAAGTTCTACAACCCAGACTCAGCAGACTCAGTAGCTATTTATCTATTGCTTACAAGCTGGCTCATGCGCTTCGTACTGTAGCGAGGAGGCATATATGCTGATTAAGTCTGGCTCTAACCCTGCTGGCTTAAAACAAGTAAATGTCTTCATTTGGATTTGGTAGTCATTATGGACCCAGTTATCTGTTGACTGCCACCTGTCATGGTCCTTTATAGCTATGTGAGAAGGTATATAATACTACCACGATTTAAAATCATTTCATCTCTGGCATGCTTGTATAACAAAGACAAAAAAAAGAAATGAGGCAATAGAGTATCAAGCAATTTATAGTTGTGATATCAGACCCTCAGTGTTGCAGGAAATCCAAAGTTAAAATTGATGAGGATCAAACCTTAGAAAGAGCTAGAACCTTTGTTACTTTATTTTAGTCTACTAATAGCTTGCAGAGGTGAGGACCAACAAGCATTCATACTATCCTGAAAAAAAAGGTTTAATCTGGAGGATGATTTTGTCTCATGAAGGCATCAGGGTCCTCTCTACTGGAATGATTAGGGTAAGGAATAAATGGCTGCATCATTACAACTCTAGAAATAAGACATCTGTAGGACACCTTAGCTATATGGAGGTTGAAGTTATACCTTGGTGTATTAAAGACTACACTGATTTTGATATCTTCATGGTTTTTCTTAGCCTGATCTAGAAATTTTTCATTCCTGTGTTGTTTTTTTCTTCAGCCAGACTAATCTACCCAGATGTGGTGTTCTTTCTGAGCAGTTGCCAAGACAGAAACACACTGAATTGAATCACTGTTAATTTCTGCAGCTTTGTAAACATTAATATTTTCTATATTTTAATGATTAGCATTTTTTTAACCTCTATTATTTATATTTTAACTTTCTTTTTTCCCCCCCTATATTGCCATCTTCCAATTGCTCCAATTCATACTTTGAGATAATACGTGCTACGGGGTTTTTTCTATTTTCACTGCTTTTTAAAATGTGTCTTCTGGAAACATAATGAAAAGATGCCATCATACAGGGTTTCTTATACTGACATGAACCACTATTCCACATTACCTGCTGAAGTCAATGAGATGAAAAGCATTCTAGCTTCCTGTCTTGACAAAGTTTGTTTGAAATACAATCCTGTTAACGGTCAGAAGAGAATGTACCACATATAGAGATACAAGAACTTATTTTTAGTGTGATTAATATCTTTACGAACATGTTTGTATCTAAACAAAATGCAAGAAAGTTACTTGTCCAATTACAAAATCACAAACATATAATTTCATTAATATCACCCTTAAAATGGTTATAGAAATGGTTTTAGAAAAATTCCACCCTAGTGTCGTTTCTCTGGTGCTGTACTCACCCTTCCAGGCTTCCAGGATCTGATGGTGGATGACGTCTCCCAGCCCACAGTGGGTACATTTGCACAACCACCATCCTGAGGTCTTTGCTGGGCTGGGTGTGATGTTCATGGTGGGACCCTCTTCCTCTGCAGTCCTGGTAACTGCTTGGGTTTATTTTTGTGTGTTTCCTAGCCCTGGGCTGCTGCCTTCAGGCTGCTGAGGGCATGGCTTGGAGCCCTTTATTAGGAATGGTAGAAGTTGGTGTTACTGGGCTCCAATTTTTCTGTAAAAGCAGTTTTGGATAGTCAGCCACATTGATTTTGGTGAGGGTGGAACTGCGTCTTCAAGCAAAACATCTGCCCCACTGGTTCATAGAGCCAGGTTTATATTTCCAAGACACTCTGGATTTTTTGTTCTAGCTTGTGGCATGGTCTGTCTCACCATTCCCTCCAAATACAAGCTCTTTACCCTGGAATTAGCTGAGCAGTTTTAATTTATGACAGCAGCTTATTTCCTGCAGAACCCAAGTGTAAGACCTGCCTATAAGTACTACCTGCAGCACAAGAAACATTAAATAGAAGATGGGAACTGCAAGGAACACGGAAATCCTCTGAAAGGTGCATGGCAAGTGAGAAAGCAATGTGTGGGTGGCTGACAGGATTTAGGTATGCGAAAGGGTGGAACTGAGGTCAGTGATACAGGTATAGGATGAAAGAGGGTGGATAGCAATTCAGCACTGCTGAAACAATGACGAGAATGAGTATTAGGGGTTGGGTGAGAGGCAGGCTGTTGTTACTGAATCAGGATTTGATGTGTGCGTGTGTGTGTA
>NW_010250874.1:6532-15180 GCF_000690775.1 Eurypyga helias
ACAGAAGTTCTCATGCTGCTTCCAGATGTGTGGAAATGGAAAGCGCTGGGTGAAAGCTGTAGCTTCAGCTGCAGCAGCACAGCTTGCCTGCCTCTTGATGCCCCATGAGCTTCCTTCCCTATGTAAGATCCACAGAGTTGGTTGTTTTGGTTTTTGGGGTTTTTTTCCCCCCATTCCTTAATCATATGATAGCTTTGTTTAATAGCCCTAATGCAGATGGCACAGAGTCAGGACGGTAATAGGAAATGAATGGCATTTCTCTGAACTTAAGGGTGAACAGGGGGTCAGTGGAGTCTCCTGTGGAGCAGCCAGAGATATGTGCATATTAGAGTGCATTAAAATTTGATTGTTCAACCTTAAGTTATTGTACATCCATAGTGGTAGAGAAGATGAACAGAACTAAAAAGTCAGGAGGTAGACTAACCCTTCTCTTATAACAATTTTACCTTCTGTAAAGGAAAAGTGTCATCAGTTGGGGGTCAGTCTTTTGGGGGATTCTTGAAATAGCAATATTATTTTACTTAAATAAAGTATTCTGAAATACCTTTCCAGGTTCAGGAAAATAAATTCTCATTAAACCTAGCTGTGACTTGCCTTATTATTTTATCTCAAGAGACAAGCAGAACAGGATATACTATCTTAATGATATATTTGATTGTAGCTTTGTGCAAAGAAGAAACTGCTATGTAAAAAACATGTACTTAATGCACTGATTTTCAAGCTAAACTGCGCATATTCTTTAACCATGCTGTTTTCCCATTTTCTGATGCTTACGTATCCCCTACATCTTGTTTGTGAAGAGATACCTTTGATTTGAAGTTTTGTTTCAAAATGGGAATAATATTGAAATCTCAGAAATTTTCAAACCTGGGAAATTGCTCGCTAAGTAACCTCTAGTTCTGCACTGGGCAATAGCAGTGCTCCCCTCAGTCTCAGTTTCTGAGGGTAAATTAATATGAAGACACATTCTTCTGGAAGTATTCTATCCTGCTGTCTGCAGACAGACAGAAATGATGTTTTAGCAGTTTGACTCTGTACACATTATATTTTTTCTTTCTTTTTCCAGTCAAGAGAGCTAGGTAAACGTGCCAGAATCCCCAACTGTGTTTGAGAGAGGGGTGTAGCATATCTCAATCCATCCTTACCTTTAGAAGCAATAGCTTCAAAATATGACAGTGGCAGCTTTTGTTTGCTGCACTGCAGTACCAGCTCCTTTCCAAGCAACAGCAGATCGCTGCATCCTGCTCTGTTCGTGGTGGCAGTGGAAAAATCCATGTGTTTTTCTAGGTGTAAACATGTATCAGCCTATTATGCCTGTTTCCGGTTCTAAAGGCAATAGATGGGGCTTTACTGCTCATTTATTAGTAAGTGCTGATTTATAGAGAAGTATTAAGAATCAATGATCCATCACATGCAGGACCTGAGTTTCCTAGAAAACTGTTAGTTTACTTACTGCTTCTTCATACTGACAGGTTTTTTTTCTGTATTGATATATTTCTGTGTATTAACTGCTTTATGGCTCCCAATGGGTGAACAAATTTCTTGCTTCTTAACTTGTGAAATGCTTGAACTGTTAATTCCAGAGCTGTTTCATTCAGTGGTTACAGAATGCATCATTCATAGTCATTTTGAAATGCTTAACATGGAAACCTTTGAACCCTCCTCTTCTTCACTTTAGCAAGTAAACAAATTTGTTATTGGAGGAAGGGTTTGAAGGTGACTGCCAAAATCAGTGTCGATGAACTGTTCTTAAGCAATTAATTCTACTGATGATTGAGTCAACTTATGTTTTGCTATGAATATGAGCTGGGGTGTTTGGAATCCATTTAGTTATGCATAGTAAAACTGGCAGAATGTATATGCATTTATTTTCGATACTGCCAAGCTTCAGTTATCCACCTATAAATGAGTTTTCTTGGCAGATCTTTTATTCCAAAAGAGGTGGATTGTATTACTGTGTTTGCATATCTGGTGGCACAGTTGAGGGCACATCAGCAAAACAGAATTTTCTGCTGTAAGTGTTGTTGTGAGTGCCAATCTTCAGAAAATACATGGAAAAGTGGAGAGGAAGGATGATGATATAGATGGTGAAGAGGGTTGGGACTTGAAATAGTTTCATCCTGCCACATTCATTGTGTGAGACTATGAACAAGTCACACTGTCTCTGTCAATCCATTTCTAAAGTGGTACAAACTTATAGTTACCTTGTAGAGATTTAGTAAAGATAAACAAATCATATTTGAATGGTGTTTTGGGAGAGGTGAATCGAAGATAGTGTCATTTACTCTAAGTGTTGAATAGGATTTAGGGTGGAGGAATATTTATTGCAGTATACTCAGTGGGAAGACAGCGTTTTTGGGGTATTTATATGCATTCTTTTGGTATTTGATTTACTTATCTCTTCTCCATCCTTGCCCTGTGGAATTCAAAAATCTTTTACCATACCCTTTTATTCAGCTAGATTTCTTTATCCAGTTGTTACACTTCCACTTTTTCCTGCTGAAAAAAAAAGACCTTCCTGGTTCACCATTCTCTTTCTTAGAGATGCCATGGTTGACAGTTGTCTCTCATGAATGATCTTCTGTCCCTATCTCCTCTTCTATTCCTCCACTGCCTGGAGCTGTATATTTATGAAAGAAACTCAAGGCTATGCAAAATTACTTTTTTTTTTTTTAATTTGTTTCTCCTTAATAGCAAAAGCCAATAGATTTTTTTTTTCAGAAATTTTCTGCTGCCCAGTTTAAATCTATGCATTTTTATTTTTATGAAAATCTGAAGGTAATACAAAGTTCTTTAAAAATCTACTTTGGAGGTTGTTTTGATATGTAATTGTTGATTTGGTGATAGACTTGTAGAATTTCCTGCAGATGGTATGTATTCCTTCATGTTCAAGGAACTATGCAGTGAAGAAAATACTTTGTGGTTTAGGGTTTTTTGTTGCTGGCTTTTTTGTTTTTGGTTTTGTTTTTTTTTTAATTATTGTGGCATTTTGTCTTTATTGGGGATTTTCATTTTTGTTTTACAGTGTTTCCAATTTGCAGAAAGTCATAGCTGTTTCTTTTCTTTGCCATAATCTGTGCATTCTGAATTAATTTACTCTCTTCTCCTTTACAAATATTTTTTTCTTTTGCATACTGAATTATCTTTGTCTCTTGAAGTATTTAATATCAGTTCTCTTTCCAGTGCTATATAAGCACTTTCAATAAGAGATTGAATATGTACATTATGAGATATGTACCATATTTAGAAACTGTATTTTCCATGAACTCAACAGTCATCACAAAAGTCAGTAAATTCAGAGGACTGTACATTACATTTGATCCACTAGTGTAGTCTGGTGCAACTAGAGAATGGTAAGAAAGACCTTTTGTTTGGAATAGCAGGCATTTTCCTAGTTTTGTAGGGTAGTGTGGACATGGGAAGAGTACTAAGCACTTCTTAATGTCAGATTCAAAATGAGATTGATAAATTGGCAGAATGCTTTGAAATCAGTAAGATGAAGTCCAATAATGACAAGTGCTAACTATTACAACTCAGAAATGAAGAATCAAATGTTTATGTACAAAATGGGAAATCAATTTGTAGTCAGCAGTGGCGTGTAAATATATCTTTGTGTTAGAAAAGACTAGAAATTGAAATTAATTAATGATGTGATTCTTTTACATAAAAAAGGGCAAACAGCCCTGGGACACGCTGACAGGAATGTCATTTGCAACACATGGGAGATGCTACTAATTTCCTTCACTGAGTGGGATGTCACAGAAGTATTTTTCCTGGTCTTGGGCATTAGGCTTAAAGAAAAAAATAGATTAATTGGACGGTGTCCAGAGGAGACAAGCAATAACCAGCACCAGACATTAAAAGGACAAAAAACGGTTTGTTAGTACAGAATAGAAAGGTTGAAAGGTACATGTGTCAATAATATTGCAAAAAAATTGCTTTCTAATGTATTTAATGTTGTTATGAGCAATGATGGTTCTGTTTCCCAAATCATAATAAATAGAACAAAAATAGTTAACACTGAGGATTTGGGACAACAAAACTCTATATGACACAGCTAAATATTTGAAAAAACCTGTAGGGCATCTGGACCTCTGGAGGTTTAAAATATGTTATGCAAGTCTGTACCAAGAATAGCCTAAGGGTACGGTGTCCTCCCCCAGAGTAAGGGGGATGGATGAGGCCTAATTTTTTATGAAATTTGTCTCTTCTGGCCTAGTTAAACCAGTATGTTTTTCTGAGGTGTGGTAATGTAAGCTTTGAAAATATTTTAATGATTTTGTAAGGCAAGGTTTTCATGAAGATGTATTAAGAAGTTTTACATATATATATGTAAAATGCATAAATATGCATGTACATACATACATAATATATGCAAATGTATATGGTTGGATAGATATGTGCGTGTGAGTTTTATAAGCAAGTGATGTTGAAAAAATAGAACAGTTCCTGGATACAAAACCACTGCTTCAAAACTGAAATAAACCACTACATGTTGAAAATAGTTGCTCTGTTTAATTTAATTATGTTCATTTAATATCCATTCTGTGAAACAATGATAGGTTTTATTTTTTTACTTGTGGGACAGGAGAAGCTGCTAGAAAGGCTGGAAGTATTCAAGCTTTTAGCTCTATGGGATGAAAAAAGACAGATAATTATTACCTGTGGAACATGGAAGAGTTATCTGGGGAGAGAACGTGAGGGAAATAATAATGTGTCACTATTAGGTCCATGAGGTTTTGTGTCTGGCAAAGCTTTAAGTTTTAGTTCCCGAGCTTATCTTTTGGAGGTATGTGGTAGGTCTCTGGTGAGAAAGGTTGAGTGATCAGAAATGTAAATGTTTTGTGGAAACTGTTCTTCCATTAACTGCATGTCCTGTCTTTTACTGTTTTCATATATGAGTTCATTCTGGTGTTGGAAGGTTTGTTCATTTTGACCTACGTAGTCTTATATCAGCATTTAATGCCCTGCGTGTGTGTGCATGCACAGAATCCATGCGTTTGATGGCTCTGTTATGTCAGTCGTTTGTCCCAGTTGGGAGGAGGCACATTTTATATTTTTCATTCTGGTGAAGATTTGTTTGCAGGGGTGTATGTTGATGGTGATTTTGATGATGAGTCTGCTGAGGTGGAGGGTTGTTTTAAAACTCAGGGATATGTGGGGAGGTTTGGGTCCCTGATTAGCTCCTCAGTTTCATTGAGACTTCTGCACTGAAGACTTTCTTTCAGTTTTTGAAATTTCCACCTTAGATTCATTGGTAAGAAGTCTTTAAATCAAGGTTAGTTGTTATTGAAAGTACTAATGCATGGTGATTATCCCAAGAGCTTACTAACAGGAGTGATTTAAGCCTTCTCATCTTCATAATGGTTTATGGCAATAGTAAAAATTAGCTTTTACACATATTTCAATACAGCAAAAATAAAAGCAATCCCAGTAAAAAGATATATTTAAAAAAAAATTAAAAATCTAATTTCCAGATGTAGCTGTAATCTGTTGCAGAGGGTCTTTTATTGATGGATTAGGAGCCTTCAGTTTGAGGAACACGGAAGTTGTAGTGCCCTTCTAGTCATAATAAATGGAAAAAACATTCTGGCTAAAAATGGCAGAAGGTTGTTGCTTTTAAAATAGTCACCATAACGTTAATAGGAGAAAGGTAATACACAAATACGGTTGGTCTTCTAATAGCTGTATGTAGGAAAATTTGAAAATGAGTATCAGTTCAGAGAATAGGTGTGTAGCTGTCTTGCCAGCAGCAGTCTCCAACGAAGGGTGGGAAGAGGGGAAAAGTAGTTGCTGTATGCTGTGCAGCGAGGACGAGGGCTACCACTGCGAGCTGTAAATGCTACAGCAGTTCAGCTGTCAGTCAGAGGGAATGACCCACCTGAGCCTTGTTGGTCTGCCTGATGGAAAACCACTTTGAGACCAAAAAAGGACTTCACATCTAAGCCCAGTAATAGTAGCCATTGCGACGTCTAAGAAGTGAGCTCTGCTTTACCTGGGCAGTACTGACCTTTCTGAAAAAGAGGTGTCCCTTGGAGTGAGCAAACAATCTCCAGTGGTAGAGATTTTCTGCAGAAGGTCAGACTGAATAATTTTTATTGCCATAACTTAAAGGAAAGCCTGTATCACATAGGCTGCATTGAAGTATAAGATTAATAAGCTTAGGTAAGCGTATACGCTTTTAGTTATTTTAAACTAATTTTCTGTAAGGCTTTGTTCGATTTGCTGAAAAAAGGCTTCTAGATTCACTGGCTGACTGGTTTTAAAAGGCTATTTGTCTATGTCATGGCCACCTGAAGGAGAGAAGGAGTTGCACTCAAGCCTTCATGGTAATACGTGCTTTGATAGACAAGCTCAAGTAAATGCGGCTGCAGCCCTGTAAAATGTTATAGCTCTCAGGTATTAACAGCCTTCTTGGGGAAGCTACTGTTCATTGCAGCAGAATTGGCAGGCAGAACATACACCAATCACACCAGTGCTGTATTTCAACTATGCCAGCAATTTCCTCAGCATTTTAGCTTAAAACGTCAAGCTGAAGGCAGGTTTGCATGAAGGTGTGCCGTGATCTGGAAGGGCGTGCATGTCCCCACATGTTCTGTCCTGCTGAGTCTGCTGTGGCCCCAGTAGCTGCTGGCAGAGCAGGCTGGGTGCAATCCTGTACTAGCACAGCAGAATTTCCAAGTATTTTAATGTGAGAACTGTAAAAACTTGTTTAAGGGCAAGTGGGCCAGTTACCCTTCTGCACCGCCACATGCAATTTGATTACTGGGGCTAAGCACATTTAAACACAAGCTTAAGTATGACATCCACTCTAGTGCTGCACTCATGTTAGGCTATAGCATTTTGGGAATTGTAACCACTAGTTCTTACCCCCTAAAATCTTGTTGGAATTAGGCAGCCTCTCTGGCCATGGACAGGGAATTACAGGGAAAAATTTAGGATTAACATGTTGTTAACCAATGTTCTGCAGAAGTTTGCCTATACCCCAGAACAGGCTGCTGGGACTGAGTATTTTACTGTCTTTGGCCTGTTGGATGAGTACAGCTGACACTGGCAATGCTGCTAAGCAGCAGCCAGATTTACCTATGCAAACAAAATATATCCTAAGAATCATAGTTTTGAAAAAAATATAGGAATGTAGAAACAGGGGAACAGATGGCCTTGAAATGCTGACATAGAGTGAAAATAGGGATACATTGCTTAACAATTAACAGCTTCAGTAGTAGATTAATCTGCAGTTATGTGATCATCACTCTTCTGTGAGTTTCCATTTCTGAGAATTGATTTTTAGGCATTGTGTTTATATATAGCATTGCACACAAGCATTACAAAATCTTACGAATATCATACATAGGCTGTTGTGGTGAGTTTATGCTTCTGCCCTTCATAGGTATGCATCATGCAAATCTGTACGTAATCTGCATGCTGTGCAGATGGCAACTAGATTTCTGATTGCAAAATTTATGAAACAATTGGAAAAAAGACTGGCTGGCTTAGCCTGCACTGTACCATGACTCAGAGGAGTCTTCCCATTTACCTCAGTGAATGTCTGTAGGGAGAGGATGCTGGCTGCATCTTTTAAATTACGGAGCCAAGTATTGGAAGGGAGGTTCTTTTCTAGAGCCGCTCATGTCTGTGAGTCTCTAGAGACAGCTGTTTAAAAAAAAAACAAAACAAAAAATACTGGCAGCATAAAATGTTAGAAGTCAGAAAGGAGATTGCCTAGTGCTCAGTTTGATAATAAGTGCCATCAGTTTTGGGTGTTCACAGGATTATGTTCTGTGTCTCTACAATTAAAAAGAAAATAAGAAAAATGAATCATAAAACATTAGCATAATTGTCGTAATGTAAAGGCTTTGCATGCAGTCTATTAGTATTTTCCTAGCCGTCCGACTTGTGTTAATTAGCAAAGGAGCCATTTGTACATGATTTATTAGATAAGTGCTGCATTTCAAAACCCATATTTGCAGAAATAAGGCCAGAGGTTCTCCAGCTCAAGAAAAGAAAGAGAAACTCCTTGAATTTTCTGTAATACGAGGACGTGAGTGAAAGTAGTCATTAATGAAAGATAACAAATTGATATAACAGATACATAGCATCATGGAATTGTTTAGGTTAGAAAAGACCTTTAAGAGCAAGTCCAATCTTTAACCTAGGACTTCCAAGTAGGACACTAAACTATGTCCCTAAGCACCACATCTGCATGTCTTTTAAATACCTCCCAGGATGGTGACTCAGCCCCCTCCCTGGGCAGCCTGTTCCAATTCCTGACAACCCTTTCAGTGAAGAAATTTACCCTACTATCCAGTCTGAACCTCCCCTGGAACAACTTGAGGCCATTTCCTCTCTTCCTATCACTTGTAACTTGAGATAAGACACCAACATCCACCTCTCTACAACTTTCAGATAATTGTAGGGAGTCATAAAATCTCTCCTGAGCCTCCTCCAGGATAAACAACCCCAGTTCCCTCAGCCACTCTTCATAGGACTTGTGCTCCAGACCCTTCACCAGCTCCGTTGCCCTTCTCTGGACATGCTCCAGCACCTGAATGTCTTTCTTGTAGTGAGGGGCCCAAAACTGAACACAGTACTCGAGCTGCAGCCTCACCAGTGCCTAGTGCAGCTGGACAATAACTTCCCTATTCCTG